>NC_048589.1:31497981-31797981 GCF_013265735.2 Oncorhynchus mykiss
CAAAAATGGATGTACCAATCACTGATTGCTCCTTTCTGGTATTTTGAGGCAATCTCATCCCCCTAATACATTCATAAGTACCAGTGGTGTAAAGAACTTAAGTAAAAAATACTTTAAAGTACCTACTTAAGTAGTTTTTTGGGGTATCTGTACTTATTTTACTATTTATATTTTGGACAACTTTTACTTTTACTTCACTACATTCCTAAAGAAAATAACTTTTTACTCCATATATTTTCCCTGACACCCAAAAGTACTAGTTACATTTTGAATGCTTAGCAGGACAGCAAAACGGTCTAATTCACACACTTATTAAGAGAACATCCCTGGTCATCCCTACTGTCTCTGATCTGACAGACTCACTTAACAAAAATGCTTAATTTGTAAAGGATGTCTGAGTGTTGGAGTGTGCCCCTGGCTATTTTTTTAAAACAAGAAAATAATGCTGTCTGGTTTGTTTAACATAAGTCAGTTAAGAACAAATTCTTATTTACAATGATAGCCTACTCCAGGTCAAACCCAGGTGATGCTGGGCCAATTGTGCACCACACTATGGGACTCCCAATCACAGCCAGATATGATGCAGCCTGGAATTGAACCAGGGACTGCAGTGATGCCTCTTGCACTGAGATGCAGTGCCTTAGACCGCTGCGCCACTCAGAAGCCCTAATTAAGTTTATTTTAAACCAAATACTTTTAGACTTTTACTCAAGTAATATTTTACTGGGTGACATTCACTTTTACTTGAGTCATTTTCTATTAAGTTATCTTTACTTTTACTATGTAAGTTTGAAAATTGGGTACTTTTTCCACCGCAGATAAGTACTTTCTATGGGGGACAGTAGAAAAGAGGGATGCACACAAACCATCAACTACAACAACCCTCATTTATGTTTTACACTGACACATTAACACCAGCACAATCGATCATCTGGCTGTTTGAGGAAGACTTATTATCTGTCTATATTGGAGAGGCTCTCATGTTCACTGAGTGTACAAAACATTAGGAACACCTACTCTTTTCATGACAGATTGACCAGGTGAATCCAGGTGAAAGCTATGATCCCTTATTGATGTCAACTGTTAAATCCTCTTCAATCAGTGTAGATGAAGGGGAGGAGACAGGTTAAAGAAGGATAAGCCTTGAGACAATTGATACATGGATTGTGTATGTGTGCCATTCAGAGGGTGAATGAACAAGATCAAATATTTAAGTTCCTTTGAACAGGGTATGGTAGTAGGTGCCATGTGCACCAGTTTGAGTGAGTCAAGAACTGCAACACTGCTAGGTTTTTCACACTCAACAGTTTCCCATGTGTATCAAGAATGGTCCACCACCCAAAGGACATCCAGCCAACTTGACACAACTGTGGGAATCATTGGAGTCAACATGGGCCAGCATCCATGTGGAACGCTTTTGACACCTTGTATAGTCCATGCCCCAACAAATTGAGGCTGTTCTGAGGGCAAATTGGGGTGCAACTCAATATTGGAAGGTGTTCCTAATGTTTTGTACACTCATTGTATTGTCCGGGGTGGGGGGAAGAGAAACCATCATAAACCATGACAACCCTTGTTGATTGTCCTGCTCCAATGTATTATTCATGGGGTTTGGCAAAGCCATAATTCTCCATCAATATCTGAGAGGAGGGAAGGGGACTGTTTGACCAAATTAAGTGTCACTAGTCCATCGTTTGACAGATGGTGCCTCCTGCACTCACACCTCTAAGGGATGTCCCCCAGCTTGTGACCATGTGACCAGCAACACACCAGCCTGCAGATGAGCTGTAGGCCTACGTCCCGAATAGCACCCTATTCCCTATATAGTGCACTACGTTTGACCTGGACCTATACGGGATCTGGTCAAAAGTAGTGCACTCTATAGGGAATAGGGTGCCATTTGGGAGGCCAAGCCAGGACAGGAGCTAATGACTGAGAGGCCCCTGCCTGCAAAAATATTTGTCTTTAACACCCGGCACTTCCTGAACTCATTGTGTAACGTGAAGGTTGGAGGTTAAGGTGGCGATTCTGGAGAGCAGTGAAGAGCAGGGCTTGGGACTTTAAAGACCACTGGTCGTTTATGTGGTGTCCCATGCAGGTGCAGGGTGAGAAAAAGCCAGGCCTGGCCTGCTGTTTAGAGTCCGTTCAGGAGGAAAAGGGAGGGCTAGATGGACCCTTTCATGGGTGACGGCAATGTTCCCTCTAAGCTGCATGCGTGCGAGAGTGCTCAGCTCCTCCGCAGCCCGCGCAGAGAAGCATGAGATTGAACTTCACTAAACTTTCTAAAGTTTTCCCCTTTAGTTAACACTATCAACATTTCCCATTACTGTGGGAATTGTGATCGAATCAATGCAATACTAGCCACTTTCAAAGCAATATACCGAAACAAAACAAACTATGCAAGAGACTTTGTTGTTGTCAGAATGCGTCAGAGAAGGATTCTATAGCATTGACACACATGACTCAGGCCCGTACTCTACACAGACCAGTATGGCATAACTAATCAAAGCTGCAGTAGGCCTATATGTAAATAGAGCATTGCCATATGTGGATCTGTGCCATTTACTTTGAACTGGACTCTGACTGTGTTTACAGCATGAGCGGTCGATAGTAGATGTGCTTGTTTTGAGATCAAAGCGGACGCTGCATGTAGCCATGTGTGCACATTCGTACATTTGTTCATATCCTTTGCTAGTTAGTGAGTTATTAGCTCAGTTATAGATCATGTGTGGTCAGCAATGGGGGAGGGATTGCTTCCTACAAGTGCATAAAATGTGTGCATTTCTAGACATCTTTGAAAAGCTAGTCGGTTAAAGAGCTTATTTTTTTAGTCTTAAAGGGACAGTGTTTGAGACAGGCTTGAATAAGCTAAGTAGCAATAGGCAGAGGGTAGCATAATTTGTTTGTTCTCTGTAATAATGGTATGGGAATAATAATGCATTTTATTTTGTAAAGTGTTTTTTTGCATTAAACAACACAACCCCATTTTCAGTCACCTCCTTGTCTGAAGGACAAGTGGATGAACAGGTTCATGTCAAGCCCTGCATGTTTTTTTTCAAAAGTCTCATGGAATGTAGACCTATATTGAACACCACACATTGGCTGCTACTGTCTACAATGCCTCCAACTGCATCTTCTGGGTTGCTAATAAATACATTGCACCACAGCGATAGAGGGCAGCTACCTTTTCTTACAGGCCCCATTTATACCTGGTTCTAACTTCTCCTGATCTTGCCCATATTCTGATTGTGCCCACATTTTTAGACAGCTGTAGACAATCAAAAGACACATTGTGAACTGATTCTGATCAGATAATCCTGTCGTCCTCCGGAGGTAGTCAGGCAGGTATTATGTCTGGATACCTT
The DNA here is from genome assembly GCF_013265735.2 of Oncorhynchus mykiss. Lineage (NCBI taxonomy): Eukaryota > Metazoa > Chordata > Actinopteri > Salmoniformes > Salmonidae > Oncorhynchus > Oncorhynchus mykiss. The sequence goes on from NC_048589.1 coordinate 31,501,347, forward strand.
ACAAGTGTAGAAAGATCTGGACAGAGATCATTATAGCGCCCTATAAAATCATTGACAGGTGGCACCAAAATAAATATTATTTTGAAAGAATAGCTGTGAAATTGTTTGCATTATGGAAGGGACCAGGAAAAGGACTGCACTATAAGGCATAGAGTCATCTGGAACGCAGGCACTGTTATCCTCAGGCACTGTCATCCTCAGGCACTGTCATCCTCAGGCACTGTCATCCTCAGGAACTGTCATCCTCAGGAACTGTCATCCTCAGGCACTGTCATCCTCAGGCACTGTCATCCTCAGGAACTGTCATCCTCAGGCACTGTCATCCTCAGGCACTGTCATCCTCAGGCACTGTCATCCTCAGGCACTGTCATCCTCAGGCGCTGTCATCCTCAGGCACTGTCATCCTCAGGCACTGTCATCCTCAGGCACTGTCATCCTCAGGCACTGTCATCCTCAGGCACTGTCATCCTCAGGCACTGTCATCCTCAGGAACTGTCTTGTCAATTTAAATGGATTCAATTGAGAGTTTTTGTCACTGGCCTACACACCATGATATCAAAGTGGAATTGTGTTTTTCAAAATGTGTACAAATGAATTAAAAATGAAAAGCTGAAATGTCTTGAGTCAATAAGTATTCAACCCCTTTGTTATGATAATCTTAAAAATGTTGATGAGTAAAAATATGCTTAACATGTCACCTAATAAGTTGCATGGACTCACTCACTGTGCAATAATACTGTTTATTCTGACTACCTCATCTCTGTATCCCAGTCATACAATTATCTGTAAGGTTCCTCAATTGAGCAGTGAATTCCAAACACAGATTCAACCACAAAGACCAGGGAGGTTTCACAATGCAAACACAGATTCAACCACAAAGACCAGGGAGGTTTCACAATGCAAGCACAGGCATTATCCAAGAGGAAAACCTGGTACAGTCTGCTTTCTACTAGACACTGGTAGATAAATTCCCCTTTCAGCAGAACAATAACCTAAAACACAAGGTCAAATCTACACTAGAGCTGCTTACCAAGAAGATCGTGAATGTTCCTGAGTGGCCAAGGAACAGTTTTGACTTAAACTACTTGAAAATGTATAACAAGACCTGAAAATGCTTGTCTAGCAATGATCAACAACCGATTTGACAGAGTTGAATAATTTTGAAAATAATAATGGGTGAATGTTGCACAATCCAGGTGTGAAAAGCTCTTAGAGACTTACCCAGAAAGACTCACAGTTGTAATCGCTGCCAAAGGTGCTTCTACAAAGTATTGACTTAGGGGTGTGAATACTCATATAAATGAGATATTTATGTTTCTAAAAACATGTTTTCACATTTTCATTATGGGGTATTGTGTGAAGATTGGTCAGATGTTTTATTTATTTAATCCATTTTGAATTCAGGCTGTAACACAACAAAATGTGGAATAGGTCAAGGGGTGTGAATACTTTCTGAAGGCACATTGGTCTCAGAGAGAGACTTGGCAGGGCTGGACAGAGCCCAGCATGTCTTATTATCACTCTGAGAGAAGTGCTGGCATGTGTCAGGACCTGCATGCTGCCGTAGCTTTCATCACAAACATCCCCAGAATAGACAACATCTCTCTCTCAATTCAATTCAATTCAAGGGCTTTCTTGGCATGGGAAACATGTGTTAACATTGCCAAAGCAAGTGAGGTAAACAACATACAAAGTGAATATATAAAGTGAAAAACAACAAAAATTAACAGTAAACATTACACATACAGAGGTTTCAAAACAGTAAAGACATTACAAATGTCATATTATATACAGTGCCTTGCGAAAGTACTCGGCCCCCTTGAACTTTGCGACCCCCCGCCACACTTCAGGCCTCAAACACAAAGATATAAAACTGTATTTTTTGGTGAAGAATCAACAACAAGTGGGACACAATCACGAAGTGGAACGACATCCATTGGACATTTCAAACTTCTCCAACAAATCAAAAACCGAAAAACTCTCTCTCTCGCTCTCTCTCTCTCTCGCTCTCTCGCTCTCTCTCTCTCAATTCAATCTCTCTCACTCACTCTCAATTTCGTTCTCTCAATTCAATCTTTCTCACTCTTTCTCGCTCAATTCAATCTCTCTCGCTCTCAATTCAATTTCTCTCTTGCCCTCACTCTCTCTCTCTCTCTCTCTCTTTCAATTCAATCTCTCGCTCTCTCTTTCAATTCAATCTCTGTCGATCTATTTCAATTCACTCTTTCGCTCTCTCTTTCAATTCAATCTCTCGCTCTCTCTCAATTCAATCTCTCTCTCGCTCTCTCTCTCAATTCAATCTCTCTCGCTCGCTCTCAATTCAATCTCTCTCACTCTCTCAATTCAATCTCTCTTGATCTCTCTTTTTTTTCAATTCAATCTCTCGCACTCTCGCAATTAAATTTCTCTCTCCCGCTCGCTCTCTCTTGCTCTCTCTCGCTCTCTCTCGCTCTCTCTTTCAATTAAATCTCTCTCGCCCTCTCTCTCAATCTGTCTCTCTCTTTCTCAGTTCAATCTCTCTCTTTTTCTCAATTCAATCTCTCTTTCTCACTCTCACCCAATGTTATATTATGGCAATGTACAGTGTTGAACAATGTGAAAATAGTTGGTCGGCCTCCCTCTCTCTCTCCCAGGTTCAGCTACGTGAAAGGCGACAAGCCTGGAGAAATGCCAGACGCTGCTGTTCTAGAAACAGCAGGGTTGTGTCCCATTTGGCACACAGACCAGGAAAGAATACTGTGTTAGAACTCGATAGAGAACCAACAGGCCACAGAGGAACATGGAAATAGCATATGTATGACAAAGGTTATATTTGCGACTGTTGTGTGGGTTGTTATGACTGAGCCTCCTCCCAAAGAAAAACGTAATTGGCGGACTGCACAAAGAGACCAGTTCCCTAGCATGAGGGAGATAATCAATAGGACTGAATGTGTCATCTGTTGAGGCCGTTGTCTTATTCCCTGTCTGTTCCTAATAGCATGTGTTGCTTCTCTCCAGGGTCCCCTAAGTACGCTTTGTGACACATAAAGATTCCCATTTGATTGTCTGCTGCACAGCCTGACAAGCAAATGGTTTAATTAGTCTGTTATTGACTATGGCTTTTCTCTCAGGCCTTGTCTCACTTATGATGGCGGCCACCGGTCTCATTCTTTGTTAACCCTGTTTTGTGCAGTTTAACTTGCCATTGTCCTTTAATAATGGGAACAATTCTTGTGAAGAGCAAAACCACCCTCGGTGCTCTAGCCTACAGATGCAGGAGCAACCTCAAGGGGAGACCTCCATCTCCTCCAGGTTTTCAAAGGCCTCTACATCATTCAAAATCACTTTCCTATCCACCACAACCCCCTCCCAACTGCCGTCCAACACCCTAATTTCAGAGCAGGACCCCAGCATCACCCCAGCAATCCCTCTCCTGCTCCCTGTGACCCACCCTCACTTCATTCGCCACGGTACAGGAGAAGGGAGGGAGCTCTTCAACCACTTCAACTGGGCTCTGGAGGCTGATAATGGCTTTGGGAGGGGGGGGGGGGTTGGAAATGGGGTGGGGCGAGGGAGAAAGTGGGAGAAAGAGAGACGGAGGCAGAGAGAGACAGAGAGGAGAAAGAGGGTGGACAGTACAGGACATATAGTGGCAGGCATAAGATGGCGCCAACAGAGAGGGCTGCCTCACTCCTATTTCTTAGGAAGCTTATGTAGCTAGACACCAATATCACTAGACAAATAGCCAACAGCTAGACATCAATATCACTAAGATGGTGCCGACAGAGAGGGTTGTCTCACTACTATTTCTTAGGAAGCTTTGGAGTATTTTTTGTGTATTATTTCTTACATTGTTAGCCCAGCAAATTGTATGCGTCATTACATACAACTGGAAAGAACTATTGGATATCAGAGCAGCGGTAATTCACCAGCACTACCAGCATTACGACCAGGAATATGACTTTCCCAAAGCGGATCCTTTGTTCGCACCACCCAGGGCAATTAAACTGATTCCAGAGGCCAACCCAAAACAACGCTGGCAAAAAAGAGGGACTCGAAGCAGTCTTCTAGTCTGATTTAGGAGACGCACACACCACCCACCGCTTCTGAGTATATTACTCGCTAATGTTCAGTCCCAGGAAAACAAAGTTTACGAGATCAGGGTAAGGGTTTCTTTCCAGAGAGACATCAGCGATTGTAGCATACTCTGTTTCCCAGAAACATGGCTCTCCCGGGATATACTGTCGGATTCTGTCCAGCCATCTGGATTCTCAGTTCATCGCGCCGACAGGAATTAACATCTCTCCGGGAAGAAGAAGGGTGGAGGTGTATGTTTCATGATTAACGACTCATGGTGTAACTGTAATTACATACAGGAACTCAAGTCCTTTTGTTCACCCAACCTAGAATACCTCACAATCAAATGCCGACCGTATTATCTCCCAAGAGAATTCTCTTCGGTTATTGTCACAGCCGATACGACGACGACCCTCAAGGAACTTCACTGGACATTATGCAAACTGGAAACCATATATCCTGAGGCTGCATTTATTGCAGCTGAGGATTTTAACAAAGCAAATTTGAGGAAAAGGCTACCTAAATTCTATCAGCATATCAACTGTAGTACTCGCACTGGAAAAACACTCGACCATTGATATTCCAACTTCCCTCCCCCGCCCTCCTTTCGGCAAATCTGACCACGACTCAATTTTTCTCCTTCATTCCTATAGGCAGAAACTCAAACAGGAAGTCCCCGTGCTAAAGACTATTCAACGCTTGTCTGACCAATAATAATCCATGCTTTAAGATTGTTTTGATCATGCGGACTGGGATATGTGCCGGGTAGCTTCCGAGAATATTATTGAGGTGTACACTGAGATGGTTACTGATTTCATCAAGAAGTGTATAGGAGATGTTGTACCCACTGTGACTTTTAAAACCTACCCTAACCAGAAACCGTGGATAGATGGCAGCATTCGCACAAAACTGAAAGCGCATACCACCGCATTTAACCATGGCAAGGTGACTGGGAATATGACAGAATACAAACAGAGTAGTCGTTCTCTCCGCAAGGCAATCAAACAGGCACAACGTCAGTATAGAGACAAAGTGGAGTCGTAATTCAATGGCTCAAATACGAGACTTATGTGGAAGGGTCTACAGAGAATCACGGACTACAAAAGGAAAACCAGCCACGTCGCGGACACCGACTTCTTGCTTCCGGACAAGCTAAACACATTCTTTGCCCGCTTTGAGGATAACTCAGTGCCACCGACGCGGCCAGCTACCAAGGACTGTGGGCTCACCTTCTCTGTGAGTAAAATATTTAAATGTGTTAACCCTTGCAAGGCTGCTGGCCCAGACGGCAACTCTAGCCGCCTCCTTAGAGCATGCGCAGACCAGCTGGCTGGTGTGCTTACGGACATATTCAATCTCTCCCTATCCCAGTCTGCTGTCCCCACATGCTTCAAGATGGCCACCATTGTTCCTGTACCCAAGAATGCGAAGGTAACTGAACTAATGACTCGAGGCCCTGGGTCTGAACCCCGCCCTGTGCCATTGGCTCCTGGACGTCCTGATGGGCCGCCCCCAGATGGTGAAGGTAGGAAACAACATCTCCACTTCGCTGCTCCTCAACACTGGGGCACAATTACAATTTCAGAAATTGCTATATGACATAAACATACTGTTGATAAGTAGGCTATTGTTTAACCTTTCTGATCTCCCCATCCCGGATCCGGGTTCGTGAATACAGACTCAAGCTCATTACCATAACGCAACGTTAACTATTTATGAAAATCGCAAATGAAATGAAATAAATATGCCATCTCCCAAGCTTAGCCTTTTGTTAACAACACTGTCATCTCAGATTTTCAAAATATGCTTCTCAACCATAGGAAAACAATCATTTGTGTAAAAGTAGCTAGCTAGAGTTAGCATTTCGCGTTAGCATTTAGCGTTAGCATTAGCGTTAGCATCCAGCACGCAACATTAACAAAAACATAAAAGCCTTCAAATAAAATCATTTACCTTTGAAGAACTTCTGATGTTTTCAATGAGGATACTCTCAGTTAGATAGCAGATGCTCAGTTTTTCCAAAAAGATTCCTTGTGTATTAGAAATAGCTCCGTTTTATACATCACATTTGGCTACCAAAAAAAATCCATAAATTCAGTCCTCAAAACGCAAACTTTTTTCCAAATTAACTCCATAATATCGACTGAAAACATGGCAAACGTTGTTTAGAATCAATCCTCAAGGTGTTTTTCACATATCTCTTCATTGATACATCGTTCTTGGACACATGCTTTCTCTCCTGAATCCCAGGAGAAAATGACCGCACCTGAAGATTACGCACAAATTTAGACAAAGGACACCGGGCGGACCTCTGGAAAATGTAGTCTCTTATGGCCAATCTTCCAATGATATGCCTACAAATACGTCACAATGCTGCTAAGACCTTGGGCGAACGACAGAAAGTGTAGGCTCATTCCTTGCGCAATCACAGCCATATAAGGAGAGAATGGAAAACAGAGCTTCAGAAATTCTGCTAATTCCTGGGTGATGCATCATCTTGGTTTCGCCTGTAGAATGAGTTCTGGGGCACTTACAGACAAAATCTTTGCAGATTCTGAAACTTCAGAGTGTTTTCTTTCCAAAACTGTCAAGAATATGCATAGTCGAGCATCTTTTCGTGACAAAATATCGCGCTTAAAACGGGAACGTTTTTTATCCAAAAATGAAATAGCGCCCCTAGAGCTCTAACAGGTTAATGTTTACATATAGTGCATTACTCATCTCATATGTATATGAATATGCAGTATTATATGCACTATCTACTGTATCTCAGTCTATTGCTCATCCATATATTTATATATTCTTAATTCCATTCCTTTACTTAGATTTGTGTGTATTAGGTATTTGTTTTGAATTGTTAGATATGACTTGTTAGATATTGCTGCGCTGTCGGAACTAGAAGCACAAGCATTTCGCTACACGGCAAAAACATCTGCTAAACACGTGTATGCAAACAATAAAATTAGATTTGATTTAATTTGATGACATCTTGGCTCCTCTGAGGAGAATAGAAGGGAGGGTGGACAGGACAGAAGAGGGGGAGGCTTCACTCCCTTCACTCTTTCTCTCCATCTCTCTTTCTGTCCATCCTTCCTCCCCTCCTTCCTTCAAATCAGCACCCTGCCCTTAAAAATGGACACCTCCTAATGTGGAAACCCAGCAATCTGGCAGCCCTTTCATCCCCGCCACCTCTAATGATCCCCTTTAATGAGGGGACCTTTGCCATGGTAATGATCTTTTGATTGTCCCTCGACCATCAGTCTCACATTGCTTTTACATCAGCAGGGGCAGTCGTGGTCTGAGTCCGAAATGGCACCCTATTCCCTATTTAGTGCCATTTGCGATGCATCCGTAGTTGTGGTGGGCTGTAGGCCTTGTTGTCTTGTTGTCTTAAGTCTCTCTTTATGTAGTGTTATGGTGTCTCTCTTGTCGTGATGTGTGTTTTGTCTTATATATAATTTTTTATCCCAGCCCCCGTCCCCACAGGAGGCTTTTTGCCTTCTGGTAAGCCACCATTGTAAATGAGAATTTGTTCTTAACTGACTTGACTACTTAAATAAAGGTTAAATACATTTAAAAATAAAACTCACTGTCTCCCTATCCTGCTGCTCTCTGATTAATGAGCATAGCTGCGGGATGTAGGGGGGCACCCCCGGAAAAATCAGAATTAAGAAAATATAGACATCTGTAGCGCAGGTAAAAAGAGAGACAGAAGCAGAGAGAGAAAGAGAGGAAATAAAGGTAATTGTATAATTTAGAACAGTAGATTGCCAGATTCAACAGTTGGAATTGTTGCCCTGTTGCCCTGAACAAAACCCCATCCTCAAACAATCAAAAGATGCAAAGTTATGGGCAAACAAATGTGAAACACAATGAAGTAAGAAAGTAATACTATATACAGGAAATATTTAAAAAGTCAGTTCCAATACCATATTTACATGTGCAGGGATACTGGAGTGATGGAGGTATATATGTATAGGGGTAAGGTGACTAGGCAACAGGATATAAGATAAAACAGAGTAGCAGCTTGTATGTGAGTGGGTGTGTAGAGTCAGAAATGTATGTGTGTATTATGTGTGAGTGAGCAAATGATGGAGTGAGTGTTTGTGTGTGTGTTGGAGTGACAGTGTGTGAGTGTGTAGGGCCCTGTGAGTGTGCATAGAGACAAATACTGAAATAAAGGTCAATAAAGATACAAGGTAAACTCAGTCTGTGTAGATATTTTGTTAGCTATTTATCAGTCGAATTGCTTGGGGATAGAAGCTGTTCAAGAGCCTGTTGGTGTCAGACTTGATGCACCGTACCGGTGCAGCCGAGAAAATAGTCTATGACAATAGTCAGCACTTGCACATTTTATTTCTTCTGCAAAACGCAGTATCATATGATGCAAAATGCATCATACAGGATATGATTTCTGTATTTTGAAAGTTACATATCTTCAAAACTTGATTGTAGACAAGCAAAAAAAAATGGTTTCATGTCAAAAATGGACTTAGAGAGGCCATTTGTATACATTTGCTGGGATTTGTTTGTTGGTGGCATTAACAAATGCTTTTACACTTTCTTGTGTCATCCTCTGAATGTCATTGTTCTTAAATTATGTTTATTTTTAACTGTACAATGTTTTTTTTACCCAAAACAAAATCAATCAATAGGCTACTCTCTGCTCTTTTTCTTCACTCTTGACCAAATGCTCAATACATCATGGGTACTCCCACCACCACTCTCAGCATCAGCCCATTTTTATCAGTGGAGGAGGGAGGCACAAGATCAAATTTTCGCCCACACCTAGTGGAGCAGCGAATGGTTTTATGACTGAACGAGAGGGATAGGCCGACAATATACCTTGTACTATCTAATTAAAATAACAGGGAAAGGCTTTGCTATCATGATGCAAAAAGATGGGGCGGGGGAAAGGTGGAGAAAAAGTATTGTATGTTTCTCTCTCTCTTTCTTCTATAGGTTGTAGCTACATTCATCTCTGTTTGAATTGAAGACTCATCAATTCTACCCCCAGTGAAGTTCATCTGTTCTGCAGCGATGTTTCATTTCCCTATGGCAATAGTAATTTTCCATCTGATTGCCTTAGTGACAGTTTAGCAATTGAATTTTAATCACATTTTTCAATTGATAAAAATTGACAGGCTAGGTGTACGTCCCAAATGGCACCCTATTCCCTATATAGTGTCCTACTTTTGACCACAATTGGGAATTGCAAAATGATTTTGACGTGTGCTTGGTGTTATTGCCTTGCTGGAAGTGTCACTTGCAGCCAAGTTTCAGCAGGTAGTTCCGGGCGGCAGGCCGGCCAGATAGGTCATTTAAATTTAACTAGGCAAGTCAGTGAAGAACAAATTCTTATTTACAATGACGGCCTACCGGGGAACAGTGGGTTAACTGCCTTGTTCAGGGACTGATCAACAGATTTTAACCTTGTCAACTCGGGAATTCGATCCAGCAACTTTTCGGTTACTTTCGGTTACCTTTTTACTGCCAGTAAGGGCCGAATAGGATTGGCCAGTTAGGTCCGGCCGGCCAGGTAGATAGGTATGGTTGGGTAGTCCAGCCGGCCAGGTAGGTAGGTCCGACCTGCCGGCTAGGTATGTAGGTCCAGCCTGCCAGGTAGGTAGGTAGGCCCGGTCGGCCCTCCAGATATGTCCGGCCAGCAAGGTAGGTAGGTAGGTCCGGTCTGGCCAAATAGGTCCGGCCAGGTAAGTAGGTAGGTTCGGCCAGGCCGGCTGGCCATATGGGTCCAAATAGGATTGGCCAGTTAGGTAGGTCTGGCCAAGTTAGTAGGTAGGTCCGGACGGCAGGCCAGCCAGATAGGTCCGGATAGGGTCAGCCGGTCAGGTAGTTCCGGCCAGGTAAGTAGGTAGTTTTGGCCAGGTAGGTATGCCACACCTGTCAGGTGGAAGGATTATCTTGGCAAAGGAGAAATGCTCACTAACAGGGATGTAAACAAATTTGTGCACCAAAGCTTTTTGTGCTCATGTAAAATTTTGGGGATCTTTATTTCAGCTCATGAAACTCATGAAACAAACACTTTACATGTTGCAATTATATTTTTGTTCAGTGTATAAAGAGGTGTAAAAAGGTGATTTTTTAAATGCGTTCCTGGACCTCAGAGCTTCCCAGGTCACCCACCTCTCACACTCACTTTCTGTTCCGGCACCTCCAGATTTACAAATTAAACACTGAGGTAGTAGTTTCTTACAGTGTGGTTGAGTGGGTAAAATTCCAACGAAACGTACCATCTTACTGCCCTTCATATTTGTTTTCTGTCTAAATAAAGCATTGAAAAAAAAGGAAGGTGGAATTCCACCAATAATATTCTCCATAGGCCCCTATCATCAATCAATATTTAGGACAAACTATTTGCATTTCTAAACCATTGATTGTATGGGAAACACAGTTTTTATGTTTTAAGTATTCAAGCAAGGGCTTTGCATTTTGCAGGCAGGCATTTATTGGGATCACTCATGTACAAGGGGCAGCTCTGAAGGGTCGTTACATACTGTATCTTGAAAACTTGATTGCTGACAAGCAAAACATTTTTGGTACTATGTCAACAATGGACTAATACAACATGTACCAAAATATCTTGGGTGGAGTTGTAGTAAAACGCCAAATGGATCTACCTCCTGGTCCTCTTTCCCTGTCTTACCCACTAAGGGTAGAGACAGAGATGACCTCGCCTACTGAAATACCGGATTGGGCACAGCCACCAGAAGACGACTCAAGCCAACCAACTATTGAACCTGACTGGTGTCAGGAAGAATCACCCTCTGCCTCAAGTGACACCTCTGAATGGGAACAGCTGTTAGACTCATTGCTGATAGAGTAAGGGCACTGTCATAACCAGAGGCCCATATATGCACTGTAAGAAAAGTATTTCCTCATTGTTGCTAGAGTAATAGGCTCTGTCATAACCAGAGGCCCATATATGCACTGTAAGAAAATTATTTCCTGTTGTAAGATATGTCATCACCCTCTCTGCTCTGAGGGAATGGGAGGAGCAGCGGATCGGGTGCAGAGAATCAAAAGGTATATAAAGAGACATTTGCCATTACTTTGGCGCTGACTTCTTGAATTCTGAATTCATTTAGACAACCATTTGACTTCGGGTAAATTGCCACCTGACTCAAATTACTTAAAAATTCTAACTTGCTGGATACCAGGGTAAGAGTCCGTTTACCTATCGACCAGTTGACCCTGTGTGCAGCATACGTTTGGACCGAGTGTACGGTTGTGACAAAGTCTTAATTGACCGAGGAACACTGTAGCACCGGCCGGGTTGCTTGCCCCAGACACTGTGGTAGATCGGCAGAATTACCACGTGCTGAGAACGGTTGGAAAATTGTTCTAATCGACTCTGTCTCCGACTGACCCAGTGACAGTAACACAGTGCCTTGCCCTGGAATCGCGATTGCGGGTTATTTGACAATACTATCCAACCTGAGGGCAGGTTAGAGTACTCAGTCTAACTTGAATCTCGAAATTTAGTTGAACCAACGATTCCTCATAGGAGAGATCGATACATAAACTAAATTCTCAGAACTCTGCCCGATTTAAACACCGCTCCTGATCTCGTGGGTCTCCCTGTCATCTATTAAAGGTAATTAAGTTGAAGTTGAATATTTTATTAGAGATAAGTGTTATCATTGCACCAGGCATTTAGAGCATTAAGGCATTTGCATGTTTTTGATTAACGCTGTGTGTGACCAAGTAACAAATTGTGTATTTTGAAGTGTGTTTGATTGTAAAATACAAAAAACAGAGTGTTTTCAAAAATAAACGGTAATCTTATTTTGTCTCGAGTAAAAGGTTCTCTCAAAGACAGTTAACAGCACGGGAGATAACAACTCTGACACTCCCCGCTACCGGGACACTGGAAACGGGGATCAATGCTCTATGACAGAATGAGTTACCATTAAAAGACAAGGAGGAAGGTGTGTCCAGTAGTGATTCATTTAATTGTCTTATCGATCTATCTAAGTTTTATTTTCCAAGCGATACATAGCCGACGGGCAGAGTAGTGAGACTAAGTTGACTAAAGGTCTTCACACTTTAAACTAGATACATCACAGAGGGGAAACACTCAACCACAGGGAAATCATATAGAGACTGGTAGGACTAGTGCTTAATAATAACTCAAGGACCAATTAGTGGTGAAGCAAAGAGTCTAGAGGATAAAGGTGGGGTTCACACATCCCAGCTAGAGCTAGACCGTTGAGAGTGACAAGGCAAAAGACCTCTCTACGCGGACAACGTATCGATATATATACCGAGATAACCTGAAGTATCTATAGTGCCCTGTCCAATCCAGGGAACGGGACGCTAACCACCTCTAGCACCCCGCTGCCGGCCAAGGGGCGGGGCTGAAGGTTTCGTATCGCGACAGAGTTTTCCTTTAAGGCGTTTAATGTGTTTCTCTGTGTTGCATCTTTATATTGATGTTTTTGAGTGACTTCCAATCAAAATTTCTGTGTAGATTGTTCAAGCTTGGCTGTTGTCTGGTCTGTTTTTTATTGTCCGTAGGTGTTAAGTGGTGGCCTGTGGGTTTTTCATTCTGATGGGTTTACTCAAATCAATATAATATATTGGTTTATCCAGGGGTCTTGCAGTGCAGACAACACATTATCAAAGAAAATGGCTGCTTTGATTATCTCCCTAATGCCTTGCTATTTCTGTTCTCAATCCCATTGTTTAAATGACCTCTGATTCTATCAGTCTATTTTAAGAAGCCTGTGTGCCTGTGTGCCTGTGTGCCTGTGCCTGTGCCTGTGCCTGTGCCTGTGCCTGTGCCTGTGCCTGTGCCTGTGCTTGTGTGCCTGTGTACCTGTGTGCCTGTGCGCCTGTGTGTGTGTGCCCGTGTGCCCGTGTGCCCGTGTGCCCGTGTGCCCGTGTTCCCGCGTGCCTGCGTTCCTGCGTGCCTGCGTTCCTGCGTTCCTGCGTGCCTGCGTGCCTGTTTTCCTGTTTTCCTGTGTTCCTGTGTTCCTGTTTTCCTGTGTTCCTGTGTTCCTGTTTTCCTGTGTTCCTGTGTGCCTGTGTTCCTGTGTTCCTGTTTTCCTGTGTTCCTGTTTTCCTGTGTTCCTGTGTTCCTGTGTTCCTGTGTGCCTGTGTTCCTGTGTTCCTGTGTGCCTGTGTTCCTGTGTTCTTGTGTTCCTGTGTGCCTGTGTTCCTGTGTTCCTGAGTCCCTGTGTTCCTGTGTTCCTGTGCCCTGGAGAACCTTTTTAAGTTGCTGGAATACTACTGTTCCTAAAAATGCACCAAGTCAATACCAGTGGCGGTCAGTGTCGTTTAAGATGTGGGAGGACGATTATTTTTCATGAGAATGGCCTTATTTCTTTTACAGCGTATGACTCTCGTTCATATTCCATTCACCCAGTTCAATGTAACAGCGATAGGTTTAGGCTGCTACATGATACTATAATTTTCCCTATACCCATCGTGAGGTTGCTACAACCTAGCCTATGAAGTTGAATGAAGTTTACAAAGTAGGTGCACACAGGTCAAGAGACAAATTTGAGGTGACATTCAATATCACCTTGCACACTCTGCCTGCTGATATTGGGTGTAATCATTAGTTCAACAGTTGCAAACAAGAGTTTCTGTTGGACAAATTCAGGTATGTTTATCCCCGTTTTGTTCTGTTTGCTTCCGTTTACGAAACGTTTTTCAAAAGAATCGGCGGAATAAATATACCCCTGATCATATCAGAGTTCACACTCATAACAGCCACGTTGTATTCCTTCTCTTCCCTTCACTTGTGGACTTCAATGCACAACACATCACCAGGAGAAAAAATATTTCCAAATCAAACCGTTACACACAGCCTACATCGTTGTCACTATATTAGCTAAAGTAATGTCATAGTCCGCATAGGTAATAGAACTAACGCGTTAGTAAAACCCCTACAATCATGCAGTAGCGTTGGCGGGCCCCGGTGACAATAAATTAGTAATACCAAAAGCATACCTTGACTTGGAAGAGTTCCAGTGTTGTGTTGGAAAGTCATAGCCAGCTAGCTAACATAGCATCCCTCTGTTTGAGCAGGGTGTTTCAGTAGGCTAAACTAGATAGCTGCCTTTGCTAGCTAAGTAAGTGAAACTGAAAATATATGACTCTCTCTTTCTCTCTCTCTCTGTCTTTCTCTCTCTCTCTCAATTTCTCTCTTGCTTCTCCTCCATTTTGGAATAAATACATTTGTTCAAAACTTTTCAACTACTGTCTTTCTCTCTCTTTGAGTCAACTACTCACTACATGTTATTGAACACTGCAGTGTTATCTAACTGTAGCTTATGCTTTCAGTTCCAGATGAATTCTCTGATCCTTTGATTGGGTGGACAACGTCAGTTCATGCTGCAAGAGCTCTGGTAGGCTGGAGGACGTCCTCCGGAAGTTGTCATAATTACTGTGTAAGTCTATGGAAGGGGGTGAGAACCATGAGCCTCCTAGGTTTTGTATTGAAGTCAATGTACCCAGAGGAGGACGGAAGCTATCTGTCCTCTGGCTACTCCATGGTGCTACCCTACACAGTGCTGTTGAAGCTACTGTAGACCTTCTTTGCAAAATCATGTGTTTTAATTCATTATTTTGTGACGTCAATATGTTTAGTATCGTTTTATCTAAAATTTATACAATTTTATATTTATGAAATTCACTGAGGAGGATGATCATCCCCTTCCTCCTTTGAGGAGCCGCCACTGGTCAATACTTACTGGGGAAGAGTAGCTGTGTGTGTGTATTTGTGTGTGTGCGTGAGTGTGTGTGCGTGTGCGTGTTTGTGTGTGGAGGACAGTGATAGATGTACACAGCTGGCCTGGCCTGTAGGCATTGAGGGACCCTTTTGATCAAAGACTCAACCTGAAACAACACACTCGCTCTCTCAGAAAGATACAGTATTGCGCACAAACATGTGTGCACACACACACACACACACATACACTATAGGAGAATGCTTGCATATACAGATGCAGGATCTTAATTATTTATTTGAAAAAAATGTGTTTATTTAACCTTTATTTAACCAGGTAGGCCAGTTGAGAACAAGCTCTTATTTACAACTGAGACCTGGCCAAGATAGAGCAAAGCAGTGCGACAAAAACAGCACAGAGTTACACATGGGATAAACAAACTTACACTCAATAACACAATAGAAAAATCTATATATAGTGTGTGAAAATGTAGCAAGATTAGGGAGGTAAGGCAAGAAATAGTCCATAGTGGCGAAATAATTATAATTTAGCATTAACACTGGAATGATAGATGTGCCAAAGATGATGTGCAAGAAGAGATACTGGGGTGCAAAAGAGCAAAAAATAAATAACACTATGGGGATGAGGGAGTTGGGTGGGCTAATTACAGATGGCCTGTGTACAAGTGCAATGATTGGTAAGCTGCTCTGACAGCTGATGCTTAAAGTTAGTGAGGGAGATGTGTCTCCACCTCAGTGATTTTTGCAATTCGTTCAAGTCATTGGCAGCAGAGAACTGGAAGGAAAGGTGGCCAAAGGAGGAGTTGGCTTTGAGGATGACCAGTGAAATATACCTGCTGGAGCGCGTGCTTTGGGTAGGTGCTGCTATGGTGACCAGTGAGCTGAGATAAGGGGGGGGGGGGATTTACCTAGCAAAGACCTGGAGCCAGTGGGTTTGGCAACGAATATGAAGCGAGGGCCAGCCAACAAGAGCATACAGGTCGCAGTGGTGGGTAGTATATGGGGATTAGGACCATGCCCCAGGACTACCTGACATGATGACTCCTTGCTGTCCCCAGTCCACCTGACCGTGCGGCTGCTCCAGTTTCAACTGTTCTGACTTATTATTATTCGACCATGCTGGTAATTTATGAACATTTGAACATCTTGGCCATGTTCTTTTATAATCTCCTCCCGGCACAGCCAGAAGAGGACTGGCCACCCCACATAGCCTGGTTCCTCTCTAGGTTTCTTCCTAGGTTTTGGCCTTTCTAGGGAATTTTTCCTAGCCACCGTGCTTCTACACCTGCATTGCTTGCTGTTTGGGGTTTTAGGCTGGGTTTCTGTACAGCACTTTGAGATATCAGCTGATGTACGAAGGGCTATATAAATACATTTGATTTGATTTGATTTGATTTGGTGACAAAACGGATGGCACTGTGATAGACTACATCCAATTTGCTGAGTAGAGTGTTGGAGGCTATTTTGTAAATGACATCGCCGAAGTCAAGGATCGGTAGGATAGTCAGTTTTACAAGGGTATGTTTAGCAGTATAAGTGACAGAGGCTTTGTTGCGAAATAGGAAGCCGATTCTAGATTTAATTTTGGATTGGAGATGCTTAATGTGAGTTTGGAAGGAGAGTTTACAGTCTAACCAGACACCTAGGTATTTGTAGTTGTCCACATATTCTAAGTCAGAACCTTACAGAGTAGTGATGCTAGAAGGGCGGGGTGGGTGTGCGCAGCGCTTGGTTGAAGAGCATGCACTTAGTTTTAGACCTGAAACAGTTTGGGTCTAGAGTGTCTCCCCCTTTGAAGAGGGGGATGACCGCGGCAGCTTTCCAATCTTTAGGGCTCTCAGATGATACAAAAGAGAGGTTGAACAGGCTAGTAACAGCGGTTGCAACAATTGCAGCGCATAATTTTAGAAAGAGAGGGTCCAGATTGTCTAGCTTGAGGCAGGGCAATACAGATTACATTTGCTACAACACTTCTCTTAATGGGTAACATTGTTACATCCCTGAACATTCTATGTAGCCTAGGAACCAAGCTATAACACTGCCTCCACCACTGAAGAAGGAAATTATACAGCGTTTCTCAATGTCAGGTAGATAAAAAACAGTATGTCTGCCTGAGTGTATTATAAGGAGTGGCCATTTTGTCCCCGAAAAAACTACATTGCAATGCTCAGAATCTTGAGTCTGTGTAGAGCTTGTAGTAAGCTTAAACGAATCTAGTGTCTCGCCAGGGGAGCTGGCCTACTAATAGCAGCTACTGTGAATCCCTGAAAGGAAAACAGAGCTGCAGATGAGGGAGGCTCTACATGCAGGCAGGCAGGGTCAGAGCCCAGGGAGCACCTGAGCTAATCAGATTAACAAAACAGCCCCGGTCTCTAGAGCCTGTTTGTTTACACTATCTGGGGTGGGCCCTCTCTCTGCTTTCTCTCTCCACAGCCCCAGACCTGGCCCAGGGCTGCTTGCTGGTCCCTCTGGCTGGTTGCCCCACATGGGACAGTGTGTTATCACACACATACACACACGCACCGGTGCATGCAGGCACGTAAAACCATATGCACGTGCGCATTCAGGCACGTTAAAACACAAACACACAGACACATCCACACATGCTAGCATGTGTGAGGGGAAAACGGCTAATAATAATGTCCGGAACGGCGTAAATGGAATGGTATCAAACACATGGAAACAATGGAAACGTGTGTTTGATGTATTTCATACCATTCCACCACAAGCCCGTTCTCCCCAGTTTAGGTGCCATCAATCTCCTGTGCTGAAGACAATGTTTAAATCCAACCACTGTTAGTTGGTGAGGTGGAGTTTATACTTTATGACACCATAATATACATTATAAACAGGATGAGTTGAGCCCTGAATCCTGATTGGCTGACAGCCATGGTATATCACTCTGCTTTGCATCTAAGAACAGCCCTTAGCTGTGATATATTGGTCATATACCACACCCCCTCGTGCCTTATTGCTTAAGTATATAATCCTACTGACACCGTATATTATGTGAGTGTGATTGGCGTGCTAATGTAAATGCTCTATATTATCAAGGAGACTGGGGTTGCATCCCAAATGGCACCCTACTGCCTGTATAGTGGGCCCTGGTCAATATAGGGTGTAATCATTAGTCCAACAGTTGCAAATGTGAGTTTCTGTTGGACAAATTCAGGTCCCTGTTTTGATCCGTTTGCTTCCGTTTAATAAACGTTTTTCACTACATAGGGAATAGGGTGCTATTCGGTACGTAATCAGAATCTGCCTGGCTCTAGCTCCAGAATGGACTACTTACCTTTGATTGGCCGGTCTCCCTCTCAGCTAAGCGCACTAAATTCCTCCAGAGACTTATGTATGCTGTTTGAGTAACCCAACCCCTCTCTACCTCTCTATGGAATCCCCAAACCCTGTCTACCGAGCCTGGCAACCCCAACCCCTCTCTACCTCTCTATGGAATCCCCAAACCCTGTCTACCGAGCCTGGCAACCCCAACCCCTCTCTACTTCTCTATGGAATCCCCAAACCCTGTCTACCGAGCCTGGCAACCCCAACCCCTCTCTACCTCTCTATGGAATCACCAAACCCTGTCTACCGAGCCTGGCAACCCCAACCCCTCTCTACTGGGTATGGCAACCCCAACCCCTCTCTACTGCGTATGGAATCACCAAACCCTGTCTACCAAGCCTGGCAATCCCAACCCCTCTCTATCGCATATGGAATCACCAAACCCTGTCTACCGAGCCTGGCAACCCCAACCCCTCTCTACCTCTCTATGGAATCCCCAAACCCTGTCTACCGAGCCTGGCAACCCCAACCCCTCTCTACCTCTCTATGGAATCACCAAACCCTGTCTACCGAGCCTGGCAACCCCAACCCCTCTCTACTGGGTATGGCAACCCCAACCCCTCTCTACTGCATATGGAATCACCAAACCCTGTCTACAAAGCCTGGCAACCCCAACCCCTCTCTACCTCTCTATGGAATCAACAAACCCTGTCTACCGAGCCTGGCAACCCAACCCCTCTCTACAAGGTATGGAATCACCAAACCCTGTCTACCGAGCCTGGCAACCCCAACCCCTCTCTACCTCTCTATGGAATCACCAAACCCTGTCTACCGAGCCTGGCAACCCCGACCCCTCTCTACTGGGTATGGCAACCCCGACCCCTCTGTACTGGGTATGGCAACCCCGACCCCTCTCTACTGGGTATGGCAACCCCGACCCCTCTGTACTGGGTATGGCAACCCGACCCCTCTCTACTGGGTATGGGAACCCCGACCCCTCTCCACTGGGTATGGCAACCCCGATCCCTCTCTACTGGGTATGGCAACCCCGGCCCCTCTCTACTGGGTATGGGAACCCCGGCCCCTCTCTACTGGGTATGGCAACCCCGACTCCTCTCTACTGGGTATGGCAACCCCGACTCTTCTCTACTGGGTCTGGCAACCCCGACTCCTCTCTACTGGGTATGGCAACCCCGACTCCTCTCTACTGGGTATGGCAACCCCGACTCCTCCCTACTGGGTATGGCAACCCCGACTCCTCTCTACTGGGTATGGCAACCCCGACTCCTCTCTACTGGGTATGGCAACCCCGACTCCTCTCTACTGGGTATGGCAACCCCGACTCCTCTCTACTGGGTATGGCAACCCTGACTCCTCTCTACTGGGTATGGCAACCCCGACCCCTCTCTACTGGGTATGGCAACCCCAACCCCTCTCTACTGGGTTTGGCAACCCCGACCCCTCTCTACTGGGTATGGCAACCCCAACCCCCTCTTTACGTTACGTAATGTTCGAATAGAAATGGATCATGTAAAACAGATAAAATTGTCTGTCATGTAGAATAGGGGATTGTGACAGCTGTTTTCGTTACATTTCTATCTGCAATGTTGTGAACTTTTCACCTCACTGACTTATTACTATTATAATATACACCCCAGCTGTCTTAGCAAACCACTCCACTTTCTGCCTTCCATGCATTGATGTATATTTTTATGTAACCTTTATTTAACTAGGCAAGTCAGTTAAAAACAAATTCTTATTTACAATGACGGCCTACCAGAAGACAAAAGGCCTCCTGCGGGGACGGGGGCTGGGATTAAAAATAAAAATAAAACAAAAATATAGGACAAAACACACATCACAACAAGAGAGACACCACAACACTACTTAAAGAGAGACCTAAGACAACAGCATAACATGGCAGCAACACATGAAAACACAGCATGGTAGCAACACAACAACAACATGGTAGCAACACAATATGGCAGAAGCACAAAATGGTAGCAGCACAAAACATGGTACAAACATGATTGGGCACAGACAACAGCACAAAGGGCAAGAAGGTAGAGACAACAATATATCACGAGAAGCAGCCACAACTGTCAGTAAGAGTGTCCATGATTGAGTCTTTGAATGAAGAGATGGAGATAAAACTGTCCAGTTGGAGTGTTTGTTGCAGCTCGTTCCAATCGCTAGCTGCAGCGAACTGAAAAGACGAGCGACCCAGGGATGTGTGTGCTTTGGGGACCTTTAACAGAATGTGCTGGCAGAACGAGTGTTGTATGTAGAGGATGAAGGCTGCAGTAGGTATCTCAGACAGGGGGGAGTGAGGCCTAAGAGGGTTTTATAAATAAGCATCAACCAGTGGATCTTGCAACGGGTATAAGGAGATGACTATTTTACAAAGTAGTATAGAGTGCAGTGATGTGTCCTATAGGGAGTATTGGTGGCAAATCTGATGGCCGAATGGTAAAGAACATCTAGCCGCTCGAGAACCTCCTTACCTGCCGATCTATAAATTACGTCTCCGTAATCTAGCATGGGTAGGATGGTCATCTGAATCGAGGAAACCAAGTCGAGATTTAACCTTAGCCTGCAGCTTTGATATGTGCTGAGAGAAGGACAGTGTACCATCTAGCCATACTCCCAAGTACTTGTATGAGGTGACAACCTCAAGCTCTAAACCCTCAGAGGTAGTTATCACACCAGTGGGGAAAGGGGCATTCTTCTTACCTAACCACATGATCTTTGTTTTGTAGGTGTTCAGAACAAGGTTAAGGGCAGAGAAAGCTTGTTGGACACTAAGAAAGCTTTGTTGTAGAGTGTTTAACACAAAATCCGGAGAGGTGCCAGCTGAGTATAAGACTGTATCATCTACATATAAATGGATAAGAGAGCTTCTTACTGCTTGAGCTATGTTGTTGATGCAAATTGAAAAGAGCTTGGGGCCTAGAATTGAGTCTTGGGGTACTCCCTTGGTGATAGGCAGTGACTGAGACAGCAGATGTTCTGACTTTATACACTCTTTGAGAGAGGTAGTTAGCAAACCAGGCCAAAGACACTCAGAGACACCAATGCACCTTAGCCGGCCCACAAGAATGGAATGGTCTGGGAGGGTCATGTGACCTACAAATGCTATGGTCAGAAGACTCTGAAGTTCCTGCCGACATTTCCTTATTCTATATTTTATTGAGGTTATCTACTTCAAGGTTTTTTACTTTCTAGTTTAAACATCGGTGGAAATGTCTGTTGTATGTTGTGTGTTGAAACGTGATTAGTAGAGGTTGATAGCTTTGGAGGTGATTAACGTTAATCACTTCATTGTGTCCCTATTTTCCTAAACCATTGTAGCAAGGTTTTGTTTTCATGTTTGGCTGCACAGCTTCACAAGTGTCATTTCACTTGGTTATATCACCCTGACGTTGTCTACTTTCTACTCTTTGTTTTTTGATAACCTGATTGGAATATATTTTATTTAGGAGGAATAGGCCTGAGTTCTAGAGACCTAGAGCTGTGTTGTGTGGATGTCACGCTTCTTAGAAACAGAGGGGGGTTTTGGCGGTGGGTGGGGAGGGGGTACTTATCGCTGTTACATGTCACTACTTATCGAAGGAAAATCTGAACCACTTTCAGTTCAAGTCGGAATTACCAGGAATGTTTTTGACAATGGTTAAGCTGTCTATTTTATGCCTGAATGTCCGTGGGTTGAATGCTAAAATTAAAAAGAACTCAATGTTTAGACTTAATGCGCCGTAAAAATATTGATATTGCATTTGTCCAGGAATCTAATTTGCGGGTAGGGGATATCCCTCGCTTACAGGATAAGGTGTATAACGTTGCTGCTTCGACTAGTGGAGCCTCTTAAGTCCAAAGGCGTTGTTATTTTGATTAAAAGGAATTTAACTTTAGTTATCAAAAAGACTAGCAAGGATACTTCAGGTCGCTTAGCTTCGCTTAGCCTTCATTTATATATGGCAAGAAAGTAGCATTTCTGTCTATCTATGCATCCTCTGTTTTTGAGGACAGCTTTTTCCCTGGGCTTACTAAAGAATTGTAATCACTTTCAGAGTACGAATTGTTCATAGGGGCAGATATGAATGCAGTTTTTCGATCTCAATCTTGATAGATCCACGCAAACTTTTTCACATGCCCAACAATCAGCATCACTAGCGTTGAATGCAATGCCGTAACATCTAAATATCTCTGATGTGTGGCGAGTTCAGAGTCCGGGCATCAACAATTTTCCTGTTTTTCTGCATATCACAAATCATACCCTAGAATTGATTGTTTTCTATTCTCACGTTCTCTAAATATGTGCGTCGCGTCGCTTTCAGGTCACAATCCCCTGGCTACCCAAGTGGATGTGAGCTTTAAGCTAAATAAAACAAAACGTTGGCGTTTTAATACGACCCTTGTTCAAAACAAATTGTTCGTGGCTGGATTTCAAGCCAAAGTAGTTGAATTCTTAGCAAATAATAAAGACTCTGTAGAAGACCCAAGGTTTACATGGATGGCTACTAAAGGGTTTATCAGAGACTTTACATCTTCTTTTGCATCTCACCTCAATAAAGCCAGGAATCACAGAATCAAGTTATTGGAGAAAAAATTAAAATCACTTGAACAGAACCTGAAAAGGAATTACTCAAATAATGTCAGCAATGATTTGAGGGTGGTTAAACTGGAACTGAATGATTTATTGAGGAGGAGAGCTGAGTTCATCATGCATAGAATGAGGCAGAACTATTATTTTAATGGGAGCAAACCAAGCAGATTTCTAGCCTTGAAATTGAAACAAAGTTAATCTTGTACTTCTATGGAATCTATTCAATCCCCAGTTAAAGGCTTACTTTCTGATCCACATGAAATGAATGCAACATTTCGGTCTTTTTACCAGCAGTCATATAAATCTTCTATCCAGTTTGAACCAGACAAATGCAAGCAGTTTTTAGATAATCTTGATTTGCCCGTATTGGAGGAGAAGCCATCTGCAGATCTGGGCCGACCCATCTCATTAGAGGAACTGGAGTCAGCGCTGAAAGGTGCTAAAAAGGGTAAATCACCTGTCCCGGATGGCATTCCACCTGAGCTGTTGCAACATTTTTGGGGCATTTTAGGACCGGTATTATAAGAGTCACTTCATTCTGTCATGTACTGTCATGTTGTGTCTTGTCTCTGTCCTTTCCCTTCACCCTGTCTCCCTCTGCTGGTCGTTGTTAGGTTACCTTTTCTCCCCCGCTTTCCCCCAGCTGTTCCTTGTCTCCTCTGACTACCCATTCACCCCGTTTCCCACCTGTTCCCTTTTTCCCTCTGATTAGGTCCCTATATCTCTCTCTGTTTCTGTTCCTGTCCTTGTCGGATTCTTGTTTGTTGTGTTTCATGCCTGAGCCAGACTATCGTCATGTTTGCTGTAACCTTGTCCTGTCCTGTCGGAATCTGCCGGTCTATCTGAGCCTACCTATGTTTGGTTATTAAAGAAGCTCTGTTTAAGTTAGTTCGCTTTTGGGTCCTCATTCACTCACCATAACACATTCGGCCATCGTCAATGTTTTTTTTCTCTGCATTATTCTCTCTACTGCCAAAGAAAGGGAAAGATCACACAGACTGTGCAAATTATCGTCCGATATCTTTAATTAATTCGGACCAAAAATTGTATTGAAAAGTGTTGGCGTTATGGATGGAAATGTATTTGGATAAGTTGATTCACATGGACCAGTCAGGCTTTATGAAAGGTCTCCTTGCAGCTGACAACATCCGTCGATTAACGCATGAAATACATGAAACACAGCAGCTGGACACACCATGTGCTGTGCTGTCTCTAGACGATGAGAAGGCTTTTGACAGGCTTGAATGGCAGTACTTGTTTTGGAGAAATTTGGTTCGGGAAAGAATTTTATCAATATGGTTTGTGTTTTATATGCTAACCCTGTTGCTATGGTTTCTACTAATGGCATACACTCAAGCCATTCCCTATTTTACGGGGATGTAGACAAGGAGACAGCCTATCCCCAACGTTATTGATTTTGTCTCTAGAACCTTTAGCACAACATCTAAGGCAGAATGTAGTTGCTTCTCCTATACTGATTAAATCCTCCTCTCATACCATATCACTATATGCAGACAATATTAATATGACAGATATTCAGAATTCAATCTCATCTTTATTATCCACATTTGAAGAATTCAAATTGCTGTCTGGGTATAAGATAAATTGGACAGACCCAGCATTAATGTTAGTGAATGAATCGGCCAAGAAAGTTTCACTTCCCTCAACAATTCCTATGAAAACACAGCTCACATATTTGGGTATTAGTACACAAACATCTCTTCATGGTCTGGTGAAGTTTAATTATGAGAATATTTTCAAGGAAGTTGAACGGGACTCAACCGTTTGGGAGAAGTTGCCTGCTTCTTTACAAACTAGGGTCGCTTCCATAAAGATGAATGTGTTGCCACGTATTAGTTTCCTGAGCACGATGATCCCACTCTCTCCACCTGTATGCTATTGGGGAAGGATTGATAAACGTATACCTAAATACCTTTAGGAATGGCAAACATCCAAAGATTAGGTTTGAGGTGTTACTAAGTGTAACGGTGGACTTGCATTACCAAATGTTTGTATTCACCACCAATCTTTCCAGTTACGCCCACTTAGATCATGGTTGGATCAGTCCGCATCAGTCTCTTGGAGAACTATTGAGGAAGAACTTGTTTCACCTACTAGATTGCAAGATGTGTTATTCTCTGGTATATTTAATAATAATGCATGTTGTATTTTGGTCTGATCATTTCTAATACAATAGAGAATTTTAGGAAGGTTAATAAGGGTGTAGGTGGTGACTGGAAATGGCACCTCGATACCCCTCTATGGCATAACAAGGCTATCACTTCCAGTAATAAACCTTTTTTGAGTCGATAGCATGGTCTGCAAAAGGGGTCAATAATCTAGGGGATATATTCAACTCTAAGGGTCTTCTTAGTTTTCAGGAACTTTGTTTTCGTTTTGATTTGCCAGGGTTGTCATTCTTTCTATATCTTCGACTACGGTCAACACTTCGTGCATATGGGGTTCCATGGGGTACAAGTTTGGGAAGGCACCTGGTGATAGAGTGGATTTTACATTCCAGTCCAGAGATTTTGTGTCTACTATTTACTCTCATCTTCAACGATTAAAGCAGAAAGATCTTTCAATGGTTAAAGCATGGGGAAATGATTTGGCTGTCGATGATGAGGCTATTGACTGGGAGAATGTCTGGGAGAATATTTCACTCAAAGAACCCAAACCATCAATTAATTCATTTTAAACTTTGCCATAGATTGTACTGGACACCACTTGTAAGATTTCATGCAAAACAGGCTCAAAGCCCATACTGTGACCTATGTCACCTCAATACACTTGGCACATACAAACATATGATATGGGATTGTCCTGAGGTTTATGAGTTTGAGGAAAGTGTTGTATATTCTCTCTGACATGATTGATAAAACTGTACCCCTTGAACCAACTATGCTGTTGCTTAACGATGATACAGGTATGCAGCTGAATGAGAAACAGCGAAAACTGTTGCTGGCTGGGTTGACTGCTGTCAAAAAACGTGTTGTTCAGCGCTGGGTGCCACCACATGACCTACATATAAGGAAATGGCTAGCGTACTTTCAGGATGTAATTATTTTGGAGTTATCCACTGCCTGTATGAATAAAGCCAGTCCTAGCACTCTGGAAACATGGAAAGTAGAAATCTCTAAACTGTTGGATGTGATGTAAAAATGCTTAATTGATGGTGTTGTATTAGCAAACGACTATGCTGTGTATATGCTAGTGTATAGTGTGAGTTGTTTATTTGTATGTTTGGAATGGGTGGCAGGGTGTGTAAGTAAAAAATAAAATAAAAAGAGAGGGGAAAAGTCTACTGTATCAAAAGCTTTGGCCAAGTCAATGGTAATGGTGGGCAATGGTGACATACTTTAGGACCTTTAACGTTGCAATGACACATCCATAACCTGAGCGGGAACCAGATTGCATACACAAGAGAATGTTATAGACATAAAGAAAGCCAGTCAGTTGATTATTGAAAAGTTTTTCTAGAAATTGGCCTATAACAGTTAAGATTAGCTTGATCTCCCCTTTAAATAAAGGACGCACCATGGATACCTTCCAAGAAATGGGAACCTCCCCAGAGAGGAGAGACAGCTCATGAAAGGTCAGAGACAGGCTTGTCGATTATAGGGGCAGCAACCAGAAGAAAGGGTCTAAACCATCTGAATCAGATGTTTTTTGGGGTCAAGTTTAAGTAGCTCCTAGCACCTCGGACTCAGTGATCACCTGCAGGGATACACTTTGTAACGGGTCAGGGAAAAAAAGAGGGAGGAGCATCGCGGATAGTCTCATTTGAAGTGGTGGGAGATGAGGAAATGTTGGACCGACAAGGAGGCATGGAGTCAAATAGGAATCCTGACTTAATGAAGTGGTGATTAAAGAGCTCAGCCATGTCTTCCTTGTCAGTAACAACCATATCATCAACATTAAGGGACGTGGGCAGCTGTGAGGAGGAGGGTTTATACTCAAGGTCTTTATCTTCTTAGGGTTAGACCCACAGAGAGAGAAGTGCTCCTTAAAGTAACTAACTTTGGCCTTCCGGATAGCCTGAGTGCACTTCTAATTTGCCTGAACGAGAGCCAGTCAGCCTAAGTATGCGTGGCAATTTGCCAAATGGAATTCTTGAGGTGGTGTAACTCTGCCAGATCAGGGTCGAACCAGGCTCTGAACCTATTTTTAATTCTCATGTTCTTTATGGGCACATATTTGTTAATGATACCACTGAAAATATCAAAAAGAAAGTCCAAGGGGGGGGGGGGGGGGGATCAAGGTGATTCTATACCAATTTACAGAGGCCAGGTCATGAAGGAAGGCTTGCTCATTACAATTTTTTAGCAAGTGTTTATGACAAGTTAGGACAATTCATTTCACTGAGCAGCCGTTACGAACACAGGTTGTATAACAGTGATCACTAACGATAACATCAAGGAGAGTAGCCTTTTCTGGGTGGTTGGAGTCATACCTGTGGGAATGGTAATAATCTGAGAAAGATTTAGGGAGTCCCATTGCTTTAGGACTTGGTCAGGTGGTTTAAGCATGTCCCAGTTTAGGTCACCTAGCAGTACAAATTCAGACTTAGTGTAAGGGGTCAGAAGAGAGCTAAGGGCATTTAGGGTACAGGCCAGTGCTGATGGTGGCCGATAACACCCAGCAACAGTCAAAGAGTTTTGAAAGTTGAATGCGTAAAACCAGCTAATCAAATTGTTTGGGGACAGACTGTGGAGACAACCAAGCACTGAAGGTGTTCCATTGTCAGATTGCCACTCCACCGTCCTTTGGTAGATCTGTCTTGCCGTGAAATGTTTAAAACAGTCTTTCTTAACCACGTCTCAGTAATGACCAACACATCTGGATTGGAGCTGTGAACCCACACTTTCAATTGATACATTTTAGGTAATACGCTTCTAGTGTTAATGTGCAGAAAACCCAGGCTTTTACTAGAGCAGAAATCAGTAAAGATGATATCAGAGCACAAGTCAGAATTGGGGCTAGCAACAGTAGATGGGCCAGGGTGTACATGCACATTTCCAGATATAATCAGCAGTAATACAATCAGGTCACGGCAGAGGACAGGGAGAGCTCTGCAGTGTTGATTTATAACATTTGAAAGGGCATTAGATGACAAACAAGATCATATTGTAAAGCATTTTAAATTGAATACAAAGCTGGTGAGAGGTGGTTAGAATAGGATGGGAGGACAATAGAGAGTCAGAGTCCTGAGTGTGGGAACAAGCATGAGATCACTGCATCCTATACTGCTGACAAGACCTGCAAGGAAAAGGTGTTGTATAGAACAAATAAATAATCAAAACATTATATTCCACTTCTAGAAGCCTCTGCCATTCTAGAAACCTCTGGGATTTGTCTATTCTGATGTTGACAGTACAGCATAATTTAATCTCTCACAACAGCTGTAAAGATCGACTGTTAACTGTATTACCTCTGTATGGCAGTTCCAGATCAGAGTAGTATTTCCTCTTTCCATCTCGGGAATGAATGACATCATCTGGATGACGCTCATATCCCCAACCGTATTTCTTCTGGACAGACCAGTGAGATTTATGACTCCGTCGAAGTAGAGCCTTTCCCAATCAATAGCTGTTTGACTGGTTCTGCAGGCTGTTATTTTGGCGTCTTTCCTGGGCGTATTATACCGGACCTACCAGGCCAATTAAACACAAGAAAAAAGATCTATAAATATTGACAATCTTCTAATTCATTGATTGCATCTTTAATGGAGTATTTCATATATCTCCTGGATGAAGAAGTGTCTTGCTTTAAAACGATCCAGCTTCATGACACAATGTACAATATAGTCACTGTAGTGTATCATACATTCATATTTTCATACAGGCAAAGTAACACATACCGAAACTATAAATGTGTATTTGTTTAAATAATGCTTTGTTCTACATCACTATATGAGCTGGCATTGGCCTGGTATTTACTAGAAAGAACGTAAGAAGAATGGCACTGTTAGGCTCTTACTTACTTGGTATTTACCAATTGTGTTGAATTACCAGTACTTCAAAATAATTATTTGAAGTACCGGTAATTCAACGCAATTGATAAGTAAGTGGCACAAAATGGTACGTGGTCCGGAGCTTGTATGAATAGTGCTAATTAGGCCTTTGTAATAGTTATGTAACTACACAGTTACAATGTCATTTCTAAATGAATACTAGGTATAATGGATTATAAAACATGATGTAACCCGAATAAATAAATGATACGCCATAGTGTTTGTAGCCAGGGCCAGTGGAAGCAGTACATGATATTCAAAGCCTGTATTTGCAGTTACATTTTGGTCATTTCACAGACGCTCTTATTCGGCGCGATTTACAGTAAGTGCATTCAACAAAGGTAGATTAAGACAACCACATATCTCAAGGACTGTATCAAAGACTTTTACATTATTGGACCATCTCTGGGATATTCTGTCGACGCCCTTGCTGTGGTGTGTGTGTCTGTGTGCAGGCATGTGTGTGTTGTAAAGGGCCATTCAGGTGCTGATGAGCAGGCTATATCAGAGTGCTGCAGCAAGGCCAACTGCCTGAAAGACAAATGACTGCAGAAGAGAGACTGAGATAATATCTCCCTGCTTCAAACAGCAGAAACACACTCTAGCTCGCAAAGCTCTGGGAAAGGTCACTGATATATAGTTCTGAGTGTGCTTTACGGTGAGTGTGCATTACGGTGAGTGTGCATTACGGTGAGTGTGCATTACGGTGAGTGTGCATTACGGTGAGTGTGCATTACGGTGAGTGTGCATTACGGTGAGTGTGCATTACGGTGAGTGTGTATTACGGTGAGTGTGCATTACGGTGAGTGTGCATTACGGTGAGTGTGTATTACCGTGAGTGTGCATTACGGTGAGTGTGTATTACGGTGAGTGTGTATTACGGTGAGTGTGCATTACGGTGAGTGTGTATTACGGTGAGTGTGCATTACGGTGAGTGTGTATTACGGTGAGTGTGCATTACGGTGAGTGTGTATTACGGTGAGTGTGCATTACGGTGAGTGTGCGCGTGTTGGCGGATGGAGTCTAATAAAGGTGGTGCGCTTGTATCAGGATACTCATGTTTAGCGGTGTCAACACAGTAAGTGGTAATGCATTGGAGACCCAATTTGGGGACAGATGTCAACTATAATTCATTTCTCCTGAGGTCTATCCACACGGATCAAAACGTCCACTCTTGACCTCGTCTAAAGCCACAGTGTCAATGATTGATCTAAATTCAATACAGTTTGGCCCCTCGTCTGGGACTAAGCAGTGGTGGTCTTCCCGGAGTAGAGAATGAGGTCAAGGGTCACAGAACATTTCTGTGGAAATCTGTTTTATGTCTCTGTCATTATATTGTTATCCTGATATAGAGATTGAGATTTCAACCACTCTCATGTCATGTCCAGGCCTACATTTTAACATCCAATGGTATCTTATCATTTGACTGCTTTCTATCTATTTTAGGGGAAACAGTCAGATTGTCTTATTATGATTTTTCTCTTTTGCAACAATTAATTTCTCATTTTGTTTTATGACAATAAGCAGTTAACCAAAGGCAGGGAACATTTCAATTGGCCTGGCTAAGAATTACTGTCCCACAAATATTAATCTGTTTGTCCGTCTGTCTGTCTGTGTCAGCACTGGACTGAGGTAGGTCTGAGGTTTGGTTGTTGTCCCAGTCGTGCCAACTCTGTCAGTCAGACCTCCAGTCCAGACTGAGATCCTGCTGTGCTGGACTGGATGACTAACCTACCTCGCCCTACAATCCTCCTCAGCATTCCTCCATTCATTCCAGTCAAATTTGAGGTGACCAACATTTCTGTTGGGAGGACAAAGGGATCTTGGAATTTGGATAATGGATTAAACACTTATCTTATCAGTGAGCTCTTTCTTCTCTTGGATTTGCGTGCCATTAACCAAATGAAAATTCCCCCAAGGCTTTGCATAGTCCTATAGGCATTAGCATAACACCGGGTGGCTAAGATTGTAGCTAGGTAGTACCAAGAACAGCTGTTGACATACAGGGTTAGAATGTAAGGATAGAATGCAAACATTTGAACAATGTTATAAAATGGTTTAACCATTTTGATCAGTCAGCCCATTACATGTAGTTAGTAACATAAACAAATAAATACTAAAGCTGCTGTCATGAGTTGATTAAATCAGTTCTTCCAAATAACACAGCCACACAGCAGCCAGACCTCTTCTAAAGCAGGTCTGTAGTCAGTAGCATTCCTTGAGCAAAGAACCCCTTAAACTGCTCATTGGGCACTGCACTGTGGCTGCTCCAGCTTCTCCAACCTGGTGTGTGTGTGTGTGTGTGTGTGTGTGTGTGTGTGTGTGTGTGTGTGTGTGTGTGTGTGTGTGTGTGTGTGTGTGTGTGTGTGTGTGTGTGTGTGTGTGTGTGGGGGGAGGAGTTGGATAAAAGCAGAATACAAATTTCCATCTCACATGGACAAATAAAGTATATCTTATCTAATCATCGCCCAAGCTGCAGCCATTGAAAGACATGCTACGAAGCTATACTATAGATAACCTAGTAATTGACCATGAGAGAACACTTACCATGGTAAACAGAGACCCGTCAGGAACACTGGGGGACTTCTAGTTCCAATTCATCTCATTATATAGGATGCATCCCAAATGGCACCCTATTCCCAATATAGGGCCCTATGGGACATGGTCAAAAATAGTACACTAAATAGGGAACCGGGTGCCATTTGGAAAGCAAGCATACTCTCATTATACACTTCATTATTTTGCTTTCCTGGCTGAAAAACACTGCAGCAAATGCCATTGAACACAGTCAGTTGAGCTCTATAACACAAAATCAAGCTGATTACTGTAGAAGACCCACATTATACAGTGTTGGTCGACTCTAAGGGGGGGGGGGGGGGGGGGGGGGGGGTAGGGGGTATTTTACTAATGTGGAATAAAGAATTGTCTGTTCAATATCTACAGTGCAGGTGATAGGGAGCGTTGCAGGGAAGTCTCACAGAATTAACGTCAACATGAGAACAGGATTTTCAATGAAGACAACACTTGTGTCACTATAACGTGACTCTGAGAGTGAGAGCTATTCATTTGAGAAAGCATGTGGCTCTAATAAGATGAGGTCTAAATGTAGTCATGTAATTCAGGAGAATATTCTCCAGTAGACCAGTGGAAGACGCCAAAACACACCCAGCCATACTCAATATCCATTGGAAGAGCTAGCCTAGGACACAGATGCATGACCCAAACGGAAGATCTCCATTGGATGAGCTAGTCTAGGACAGAGACGCATGACCCAAACGGAAGGTCTCAAATACTTAAACCTTGCGACCCATCTCCTCTCTCCTCGTCTCCTCAACTAGCTGCTTGCTAGTTAGCTTAGACTACACCAGCTGCCTATGATCACACATTCTAAACTGTGGTTCTTATTGTTTAATTTCCTCCTAAATATAGTTAAGACCAATTACACATGTTTCCCTGGATGACAAATGGTGACGTAATTCCAAAACTCAAGTTACGTACAGTAGACTTGCCTGACAAAGATGCAAACTTTGTTTATTCAATTCACAATCAACAACTGTAATGGAGGCCCAGACTGGGACTGATTCACCTGCTGCTTTTCGCATAGATGTGATAATAACCTCCAATCAGCAGTAACTGGTTCCACATCAACACTACTGGACCTACCATTAATTAATTTATAGCTACATCACTAACGTGTTAAAGTTTGTAGTTTCTGTAAATATACTGTGGTAGAAAAGTAGCATCTGCACACATTCTTACTTTTTATCGATATAGGCCTATAACCACGTGGTCGAACACAGCTTACTCTGTCAAATGGTCAAAGGCTGTGCTGAAAGATGTGGTCTTCTGTTCTTGTTGACTGAAAGACAAAGAAGGAAGGAGCGCCACTTTGTCCCACTTCAAGCCTCATTTAAGCTGAGCATCAACGAGTTCAGTCAATGGGAACAGTCCAGTAAACTGCTTGTCAGCATGTGATCCCAATGCAGTCTCTTTCACTACCACTTAATTCACATCCACTCAGTTGTAGAAAACTCTGACGTGTTGACAGAATCATTGTATTTAAGTAGTTAAAGTGTGTCCGTTGTATACATGTATACGATAACAATTTAACAGCACAAAACAATAACACACTGACAGAGTTGAGTGATATGGGAACTTCCTTTTCAGTGCACATGTACCATTTGGATGTTCTCCTCTCAGAGTCTCATGGATCCACCAACTGAGCCAATGGTTCAAAGTCAAGTGATTGACAAGCACATTGAATCTACTCCCCTTTTGCAAAGACAATGGCTTTTAGTCCGGCACAGTGC
The DNA here is from genome assembly GCF_013265735.2 of Oncorhynchus mykiss. Classification (NCBI taxonomy): domain Eukaryota; kingdom Metazoa; phylum Chordata; class Actinopteri; order Salmoniformes; family Salmonidae; genus Oncorhynchus; species Oncorhynchus mykiss. Next base: position 31,534,328 of record NC_048589.1, read on the forward strand.
CATTTGTCTGAAGTTTCCCACCAGCACCAGATCTCCAGCAGTCTTGTTGTAGATGAATGAAAGGGAGAGCTGTCTCTTACTGTCTTATTTTCTCCTCTAGAATCGGAGGGGGCTGAGATAACAGTGGATGTCACTTATTTCAGACGTGTGGACTCTGGTCTGCATTTTCCCACAGAGGTCACTGTGGGTGCCTTAGAGTGCAGTTTTGAGACAACTTCCACAAGTAAATAAAAATAGTATTTTTACGTACAGCAGTCCTCATAAAGTATTACTGTAAGATCACAATAAAAATAACTGTATAACACTAAGTATGAATATGTTCCCTTTCAAATGAGTCTGTAATATCACCCCTAACCCGACAAGCACTACTGAAAGGGAAATCAGATGTTTTCATAGTGAGAACAGTTATTTGATGCTCCACTCTGGCAGGGGTAAATTCTTGCAGCTGCCACGAATGCTAAAACAAACATTGCAGTTGATAAGATCTACACAGATGAATTCAATGCAGACCTCTCCTTGGCTTGGCCCAATTGGAAAAAATAAGAGCAATGGAATCTTGGCAAAAAATACAGAACGTCACGGAATGCAGAGCACAAAATGTGAGATACATGCAGAGGTGTAATAGAAGAAACAGGCTATGATGTAAGCCAGTGGAGGCTGGAGGGAGGAGGTATAGGAGGACAGGCTCATTGTAATGGCTGGAATGGAATAAATGGAACGGAGTCAAACATGTGGTTTCCAAATGTTTGATACGGTTCGATTAATTTCATTCCAGCCATTACAATGAGCCCGTCCTTCTATTGCTCCTCCCAGCTGCCTCTACTGATGTAAGTGGAATATCCATAGCAAACGTAAACATTGGCAGACAGCAATCTGAATGGGGCTCATTATCAACAGTGTCCTTCTCTGAAGACAAAGTCTATGATTTATACAGTTGAGTCATTCAGTGGAACTAACTAATGTTGTAGCGCATAGAGAGAGCAGCTTTGTTACACTTCATTAGAGTTCCCTTTGGCACACCTGACACCCTCCATAAGTATCTCATCACATGTACTGTGGGGCAAAAAAGTATTTAGTCAGCCACCAATTGTGCAACTTCTCCCACTTAAAAAGATGAGAGAGGCCTGTAATTTTCATCATAGGTACACTTCAACTATGACTAATCCAGAAAATCACATTGTAGGATTTTTAATTAATTAATTTGCAAATTATGGTGGAAAATAAGTATTTGGTCACCTACAAACAAGCAAGATTTCTGGCTCTCACAGACCTGTAACTTCTTCTTTAAGAGGCTCCTCTGTCCTCCACTCGTTACCTGTATTAATTGCACCTGTTTGAACTTGTTATCAGTATAAAAGACACCTGTCCACAACCTCAAACAGTCACACTCCAAACTCCACTATGGCCAAGACCAAAGAGCTGCCAAAGGACACCAGAAACAAAATTGTAGACCTGCACCAGGCTGGGAAGACTGAATCTGCAATAGGTAAGCAGCTTGGTTTGAAGAAATCAACTGTGGGAGCAATTATTAGGAAATGGAAGACATACAAGACCACTGATAATCTCCCTCGATCTGGGGCTCCACGCAAGATCTCACCCTGTGGGGTCAAAATGATCACAAGAACGGTGAGCAAAAATCCCAGAACCACACGGGGGGACCTAGTGAATGACTTGCAGAGAGCTGGGACCAAAGTAACAAAGCCTACCATCAGTAACACACCTCCTCCCAGCTGCCACTGCACTGAGGCTAGGAAACACTGTCACCTCCGATAACTCCACGATAATTGAGAATTTCCATAAGCATTTATTTCTCTACGGCTGGCCATGCTTTCCACCTGGCTACCCCTACCCGGCCAACAGCTCTGCACCTCCCACAGCAACCCGCCCAAGCCCCCCCCCCCCCCCACCCCCACACTCTAGACCCAAACTGTTACAGACCAAAATCTATCCTGCCCTACCTTTCTAAAGTCATCGAAAGCCAAGTGAACAAGCAGATCACCGACCATTTTGAATCCCACCGTACCTTCTCCGCTATGCAATCTGGTTTCAGCCACGCTCAAGGTCCTAAACGATATCATAACCGCCATCGATAAAAGACAGTACTGTGCAGCCGTCTTCATCGTCCTGCCCAAGGCTTTCAACTCTGTCAATCACCGTATTCTTATCGGCAGACTCAACAGCCTTGGATTCTCTAATGACTTCCTCGCCTGGTTCGCTAACCATTTCTCAGATAGAGTTCAGTGTGTCAAATCGGAGGGCCAGTCTCTATGGGGGTGAAAAAAGGTTTAATTCACGAGCAGAAACTTTTCTCTGTATATACTGTATATCAGTGATGTTGCTCTTGCTGCTGGTGATTCTCTGATCCACCTCTACGCAGATGACACCATTCTGTATACATCTGGCCCTTCTTTGGACATTGTGTTATCAAACCTCCAAACGAGCTTCAATGTCATACAACACTCCTTCCATGGCCTCCAACTGCTCTTAAATGCAAGTAAAACGAAATGCATGCTTTTCAACCAATCTCTGCCCGCTCCCACCTGCCCAACTAGCATCACTACTCTGAACAGTTCTGACTTAGAATATGTGGACAACTACAAATACCTAGGTGCCTGGCTAGACTATAAACTCTCCTTCCAGACTCATATTAAGCATCTCCAATCCAAAACTAAATCTTAGAATCGGCTTCCTATTCTGCAACAAAGCCTCCGTCACTCATTCTGCCAAACATATCCTCGTAAAACTGATTATCCTACCTTCGACGATGTCATTTACAAAATAGCCTGCAAGACTATAGCAAATTGGATGCAGTCTATCACAGTGCCATCTGTTTTGTCACCAAAGCCCCATATACTACCCACCACTGCGACCTGTATGCTCTCGTTGGCTGGTCCTCGCTACATATTCGTCACCAAACCCACTGGCTCCAGGTCATCTATAAGTATTTTCTAGGTAAAGCTCCGCCTTATCTCAGCTCACTCGTCACCTTAGCAACACCCACCCGTAGCACGCGCTCCAGCAGGTATATTTCACTGGTCATCCCCAAAGCCAACACCTCTTTGTTTGCCTTTCCTTCCAGTTCTCTGCTGCCAATGACTGGAACGAATTGCAAAAAAATCAGTGAAGTTGGAGACATATCTCCCTCTAACTTTAAGCATCAGCTGTCAGAGCAGCTTACCAGTCGCTGCTGCTGCTGCCCATCTGTAAATAGCCCATTCAACCAACTACCTACCTCATCCCCATATTTGTTTTTGTTTTTCTGCTCTTCTGCCCACCAGTTAATTTCTACTTGCACATCCTCATCTGCACATCTATCACTCCAGTGCTAATTGCTAAATTGTAATTACTTCACCACTATGGCCTATTTATTGCCTTACCTCCTTACTTCATTTGCACACACTGTATGCTGTTACCGTCAATATTACTCGCCAACGTGCAATCATTGGACAATAAAATAGAAGAGGTAAGATCACGAATATCCTACCAACGGGACATCAAAAACTGTATTATCCTATGTTTCACGGAATCCTGGCTGAATGACGACATGGATATTCAGCTAGCGGGATACACGCTGCACCGGCAGAATAGAACAGCACACTCCGGTAAGACGAGGGGGGCCGGTTTGTGCATATTTGTAAACAACAGCTGGTGCACGAAATCTAAGGAAGTCTTTAGATTCTGCTCGACTGAAGTTGAGCATATTGTGATAAACTGCAGGCCACACCACACTACAGGCCTAGAGAGTTCTCAGCAATACTTTTTGTGGCTGTTTATTTACCACCACAGACAGATGCTGGCACTAAGACCGCACTCAGTCAGCTGTATAAGGAAATAAGCAAACAGGAAACCGCTCACCCAGAGGCGGAGCTCCTAGTGGCCCGGAGACATTAATGCAGGGAAACTTAAATCAGTTCTACCAAATCTCTATCAACATTAGATGTTAAATGTGCAATCAGAGGGAGAAAAAAATCTAGATCACCTGTACTCCACACACAGAGACGCGTACAAAGCTCTCCCTTACCTTCGATTGGGTAAATCCGACCACAACTCTATCCTCCTGATTCCTGCTTACAAGCAAAAATTAAAGCAGGAAGCACCAGTGACTCGGTCTATAAAAACAATTGTCAGATAAGCAGATGCTAAACTACAGGACTGCTTTGATATCACAGACTGGAACATGTTCCAGGATTCTTCCGATGACATTGAGGAATACACCACATCAGTCACTGGCTTTATCAATAAGTGCTTTGAGGACGTCGTCCCCACAGTGACTGTACGTACATAGCCCAACCAGAAGCCATGGATTACAGACAACATTCGCACTGAGCTAAAGGGTAGAGCTTCCGCTTTCAAGGTGCGGGACTCTAACCCGGAAGCTTACAAGAAATCCCACTATGCCCTGCGACGAACCATCAAACAGGCAAAGCGTCAATACAGGGCTAAGACTCAATCATACTACACCGGTTCCGACACTTGTCGGATGTGGCAGGGCTTGCAAACTATTACAGACTACAAAGGGAAGCACAGCCGCGAGCTGCCCAGTGACACGAGCCTACCAGACGAGCTAAATCACTTCTATGCTCGCTTCGAGGCAAGCAACACTGAGGCATGCATGAGAGCATCAGCTGTTCCAGAAGACAAGACTGCGGGGCCAGACGGATTACCAGGATGTGTGCTCGGGGCATGTGCTGACCAACTGGCAGGTGTCTTCACTGACATTTTCAACATGTCCCTGATTGAGTCTGTAATACCAACATGCTTCAAGCAGACCACCATAGTCCCTGTGCCCAAGAACACAAAGGCAACCTGCCTAAATGACTACAGACCCGTAGCACTCACGTCCATAGCCACGAAGTGCTTTGAAAGGCTGGTAATGGCTCACATCAACACCATCACCCCAGATACCCTAGACCAACTCCAATTTGCCTACCGCCCAAACACATCCACAGATGATGCAATTTCTATTACACTCCACACTGCCCTTTCCCACTTGGACAAAAGGAACACCTAGGTGAGAATGCTGTTCATTGACTACAGCTCAGCGTTCAACACCAGAGTACCCTCAAAGCTCATCGCCAAACTAAGGATTTGGCAAACTAAACACCTCCCTCTGCAACTGGATCCTGAACTTTCTGACAGGCCGCCCCCAGGTGGTGAGGGTAGGTAACAACACATCTGCCACGCTGATCCTCAACACTGGAGCTCCCCAGGGGTGTGTGCTCAGTCCTCTCCTGTACTCCCTGTTCACCCACGACTGCATGGCCAGGCACGACTCCAACACCATCATTAGGTTTGCTTACGACACAACAGTGGTAGGCCTGATCACCGACAACGACGAGACAGCCTATAGGGAGGAGGTCAGAGACCTAGCCGGGTGGTGCCTGAATAACAACCTATCCCTCAACCTAACCAAGACTAAGGAGATGATTGTGGACTACAGGAAAAGGAGCCCTGAGCACGTTCCCAGTCTGATCGATGGGGCTGTAGTGGAGCAGGTTGAGAGCTTCAAATTCCTTGGTGTCCACATCAACAACAAATTAGATTGGTCCAAACACAACAAGACAGTCGTGAAGAGGGCACAACAAAGCCTATTCTCCCTCAGGAAACTAAAAAGATTTGGCATGGGTCCTCAGATCCTCAAAAGGTTCTACAGCTGCAACATCGAGGGCATCCTGACCGGTTGCATCACTGCCTGGTATGGCAATTGCTCGGCCTCCGACTGCAAGGCACTTCAGAGGGTAGTGCGTACGGCCCAGTACATCACTGAGGCAAAGCTGCCTGCCATCCAGGACCTCTACACCAGGCGGTGTCAGAGGAAGGCCCTAAAAATTGTCAAAGACCCCAGCCACCCCAGTCATAGACTGTTCTCTCTACTACCACATGGCAAGTGGTAAGTAAGTCTAGGACAAAAAGGCTTCTCAACAGTTTCTACCCCCAAGCCATAAGACTCCTGAACAGGTAACCAAATGGTTATCCATACTATTTGCATTGTGTGCCCCACCCCCAACCCCTCTTTTACGCTGCTGCTACTCTCTGTTTATCTTATATGCATAGTCACTTTAACTATACATTCATCTATAAACTACCTAAATTGGCCCGACCAACCAGTGCTCCCGCACATTGGCTAACCGGGCTATCTGCATTGTGTCCCACCACCCTCCAACCCCTCTTTTTACGCTTCTGCTACTCTCTGTTCATCATATATGCATGGTCACTTTAACCATACCCACATGTACATACTACCTCAATAAGCCTGACTAACAGGTGTCTGTATATAGCCTTGCTACTCTTTTTTCAAATGTCTTTTTACTGTTGTTTTATTTCTTTACTTACTTACCTACACACACACACACACACACACACACACACACACACACACACACACACCTTTTTTTCCCGCACCATTGGTTAGAGCCTGTAAGTAAGCATTTCACTGTAAGGTTTACACCTGTTGTATTCGGCGCATGTGACAAATAAACTTTGATTTGATTTTTGTATTGTGTTATTGACTGTACGTTTGTTTATCCCATGTGTAACTCTGTGTTGTTGTTCTTGTCGCACAACTTTGCTTTATCTTGGCCAGGTCGCCGTTGTAAATAAGAACTTGTTCTCAACTGGCCTACCTGGTTAAATAAAGGTGAAATAAAAAAACTTTTACAAAAACTAGAAGGTATAGTGTCTAGGGGGAGTGTTTAGTGTCTAGGGGGAGTGTTGCTGGTTCCAGATAATTTGGTTCCATATTGCCCTGTTACACTCCTGCACTGTTGCCCCCCCCCCCCCCTTTATGAGACTGCAAGGTGAACAAGGTCTGCTGGTGCCATGTAGTCTGCTGCGTCCACCATTACCTGAGTGTTCAGAAGAGGGAATAACCTGGCTGCACTGATCTGGACTCTGATAAGGCGTTGAGACTGTCTGTGATGTGGACCAACAAAACAGTGCCCTGGTTTAGGCAGGATATGATACCCCTCAGCCGGTGGACATGCATGCAGGAGTAGGGATAAAGGTCAAATCTGGACAATGGACACAGCACACTAGACCTTGGATTTCTTTAAAATGTCGATAACTCAAGGCTATAGGCATTAGCGTTTAGAAGAGAGATCTATAGCATAAGATGAAATGACAAAAATGTGTAAATACAGATACAATACTAATTCAGCAATGTTATCCTCCTGATGTAAAGGATTATTAAATACTAAAAAATGCTTTAAGTAAGAAGAAGGCATTGATCTGAAGCCAAAAAAAGAAAGGAAATTCACATGCGCACCACAATACCTATTCCACCCATGCTCTACAAAGGTTTTCCAGCACACAGATTTGACCTACTACTAGCTATGTTGGTGTTGCTCTCATCCCCACTGAAAAACGACTCTCATAATGTTGAGATAATTAGATATCTATTAGGGGGAAACAAACTTATTTGGGAAAGCTTCAACATCCGAGCAAACAATTTATATGGAACACTCAAGTGGATGTTAGCAAACCCAGGGCCAAAATAAACTAAAATGACACAAAACTATATACAGTGGGACAAAAAAGTATAGTCAGTTTAGTCAGCCACCAATTGTGCAAGTTCCTCCCACTTAAAAAGATGAGAGAGGCCTGTCATTTTCATCATAGGTACACTTCAACTATGACAGACAAAATGAGAAAAAAAATCCAGAAAATCACATTGTAAAATTTTTTATGAATTTATTTGCAAATTATGGTGGAAAATAAGTATTTGGTCAATAACAAAAGTTTATCTCAATAATTTGTCATATACCCTTTGTTGGCAATGACAGAGGTCAAACGTTTTCTGTAAGTCTTCACAAGGTTTTCACCCACTGTTGCTGGTATTTTGGCCCATTCCTCCATGCAGATCTCCTCTAGAGCAGTGATGTTTTGGGGCTGTTGCTGGGAAACACGGACTTTCAACTCCCTCCAAAGATTTTCTATGGGGTTGAGATCTGGAGACTGGCTAGGCCACTCCAGGACCTTGAAATGCTTCTTACGAAGCCACTCCTTCGTTGCCCGGGTGGTGTGTTTGGGATCATTGTCATGCTGAAAGACCAAGCCACGTTTCATCTTCAATGCCCTTGCTGATGGAAGGAGGTTTTCACTCAAAATCTCACGATACATGGCCCCATTCATTTTTTCCTTTACACGGATCAGTCGTCCTGGTCCCTTTGCAGAAAAACAGCCCCAAAGCATGATGTTTCCACCCCCATGCTTCACAGTAGGTATGGTGTTCTTTGGATGCAACTCAGCATTCTTTGTCCTCCAAACACGACGAGTTGAGTTTTTACCAAAAAGTTATATTTTGGTTTCATCTGACCATATGACATTCTCCCAATCTTCTTCTGGATCATCCAAATGCTCTCTAGCAAACTTCAGACGGGCCTGGACATGTACTGGCTTAAGCAGGGGGACACGTCTGGCACTGCAGGATTTGAGTCCCTGGCGGCGTAGTGTGTTACTGATGGTAGGCTTTGTTACTTTGGTCCCAGCTCTCTGCAAGTCATTCACTAGGTCCCCCTGTGTGGTTCTGGGATTTTTGCTCACCGTTCTTGTGATCATTTTGACCCCACGGGGTGAGATCTTGCGTGGATCCCCAGATCGAGGGAGATTATCAGTGGTCTTGTATGTATTCCATTTCCTAATAATTGCTCCCACAGTTGATTTCTTCAAACCAAGCTGCTTACCTATTGCAGATTCAGTCTTCCCAGCCTGGTGCAGGTCTACAATTTTGTTTCTAGTGTCCTTTGACAGCTCTTTGGTCTTGGTCATAGTGGAGTTTGGAGTGTGACTGTTTAAGGTTGTGGACAGGTGTCTTTTATACTGATAACAAGTTCAAACAGGTGCCATTAATACAGGTAACAAGTGGAGGACAGAGGAGCCTCTTAAAGAAGAAGTTACAGGTCTGTGAGAGCCAGAAATCTTGATTGTTTGTAGGTGACCAAATACTTATTTTCCACCATAATTTGCAAATAAATTCAGTACAAATCCTACAATGTGATTTTCTGGATTTTTTTTCTCATTTTGCCTGTCATAGTTGAAGTGTACCTATGATGAAAATTACAGGCCTCTCTCATCTTTTTAAGTGGGAGAACTTGCACAATTGGTGGCTGACTAAATACACTGCTCAAAAAAATAAAGGGAACACTTAAACAACACAATGTAACTCCAAGTCAATCACACTTCTGTGAAATCAAACTGTCCACTTAGGAAGCAACACTGATTGACAATACATTTCACATGCTGTTGTGCAAATCGAACAGACAACAGGTGGAAATTCTAGGCAATTAGCAAGACACCCCCAATAAAGGAGTGGTTCTAAAGGTGGTGAGCACAGACCACTTCTCAGTTCCTATGCTTCCTGGCTGATGTTTTGGTCACTTTTGAATGCTGGCGATGCTTTCACTCTAGTGGTTGCATGAGACGGAGTCTACAACCCACACAAGTGGCTCAGGTAGTGCAGCTCATCCAGGATGGCACATCAATGCGAGCTGTGGCAAAAAGGTTTGCTGTGTCTGTCAGCGTAGTGTCCAGAGCATGGAGGCGCTACCAGGAGACAGGCCAGTACATCAGGAGACGTGGAGGAGGCCGTAGGAGGGCAACAACCCAGCAGCAGGACCGCTACCTCCGCCTTTGTGCAAGGAGGAGCAGGAGGAGCAGGAGGAGCACTGCCAGAGCCCTGCAAAATTACCTCCAGCAGGCCACAAATGTGCATGTGTCTGCTCAAACGGTCAGAAACAGACTCCATGATGGTGGTATGAGGGCCCGACGTCCACAGGTGGGGGTTGTGCTTACAGCCCAACACTGCAGGACGTTTGGCATTTGCCAGAGAACACCAATTCGCCACTGGTGCCCTGTGCTCTTCACAGATGAAAGCAGGTTCACACTGAGCACATGTGACAGACGTGACAGAGTCTGGAGATGCCGTGGAGAACGTTCTGCTGCCTGCAACATCCACCAGCATGACCGGTTTGGCGGTGGGTCAGTCATGGTGTGGGGTGTGGTGGCATTTCTTTGGGGGGCCGCACAGCCCTCCATGTGCTTGCCAGAGGTTGCCTGACTGCCATTAGGTACCGAGATGAGATCCTCAGACCCCTTATGAGACCATATGCTGGTGCGGTTGGCCCTGGGTTCCTCCTAATGCAAGACAATGCTAGACCTCATGTGGCTGGAGTGTGTCAGCATTTCCTGCAAGAGGAAGGCATTGATGCTATGGACTGGCCCGCCCGTTCCCCAGACCTGAATCCAATTGAGCACATCTGGGACATCATGTCTCGCTCCATCCACCATTGCACCACAGACTGTGGACCAGGAGTTGGCGGATGCTTTGTCCAGGTCTGGGAGGAGATCCCTCAGGAGACCATCCGCCACCTCATCAGGAGCATGCCCAGGCGCTGTAGGGAGGTCATACAGGCACATGGAGGCCACACACACTACTGAGCCTCATTTTGACTTGTTTTAAGGACATTACATCAAAGTTGGATCAGCCTGTAGTGTGGTTTTTCACTTTAATTTTGAGTGTGACTCCAAATCCAGACCTCCATGGGTTGATAAATTTGATTTCCATTGATAATTTTTGTGTGATTTTGTTGTCAGCACATTCAACTATGTAAAGAAAAAAGTATTTCTTAAGAATGTTTCATTCATTCAGATCTAGGATGTGTTATTTTAGTGTTCCCTGTATTTTTTTGAGCAGTGTACTTTTTTGCCCCACTGTATATCTGGTAAAGAGAAAGTCCTGCAGGAGCTGAGATAAATCATAAAGCAGAGGTATGCAGATTTTACAATATTTGCAGGAAAATCGTGACAATTTTCTCATGATGAAAAGTTACTACAGATGTTCGATCTTAATTTGAGCCAGTTTGCTAGAGCAGGAAAATATAGGGCTTGATAAATGTTTTGTTAGGGCAAATTAAATCTGAAATTTCAAGGAGGAAATTACAAACTTTAGAAGCCTTTTTAAAACTCAGAAAGAAATCATAATTTAAACCACCAACACGTGGGAGAGGGGAAGGTGACTGTACCTCACGTCTCCACCTTCCGATAATGATCAGACTTTTATTTAGAGATATGCTCCCATGCAAGGCAAGCTTGAATGCTAAAGGAAAGGTTCGGAATGTGTGTGGGAAGGATATCTTTCAAATAAATCACGGGATCATAATCATAAAAAAATGTACCATTATAGCCTATGTCTCTGTGACCGTACAAATCAAGATCCCTAGAAACTCCAAACGTCAACCCTGCCCTGTCTCCAGTCTAAAAGATAAACCCTTTAAAACAGCAGCAGACAGACAGGGTTAAGTTGCCTGTGATAACTGAACATGTTTTTGTTTAATTTCTTGACCTGGCATCAAGACACAATCAGCAGACTAGATCACGGGTGAGCCGTTGACTGACTGACTGACTGACTGACTGACTGACTGACTGACTGACTGACTGACTGACTGACTGACTGACTGACTGTCTGTCTGTCTGTCTGTCTGTCTGTCAGAGAGAGAGAGAGATGGATGAGTTGTGGATGATGCTGAGGGATTCAAAAGGAGCTTCTCTTTGCTCAAATCATTAGTTGAAGTTTATTGTAGCCGGTCTGGAAAATATCAACTCCTTATGAAGTTTGAGCTGATGATTCAAGCAATATTTTTAACTGGATTATGGACTACTCTTGCGGTTGCAGTGTGGTTAGGTCTTAATACTAGGCATACGACCAGGTAAAACACATCTTCAGTCACTCTTGTAATGTAATCTGCTAAAACTACATATCACTGGCCTTATGAGAACACTTTGAACATAGAATAGAAACTTTGCATTTCTCTAATGTTTATTAATGTGGCTACTGGTGAATAACGCAAAGATCACCTTGGATGATCACAGGCTATAGGGTTAGAATCACAAGTAGTCTAGTCCAGGCACTTTAAATAATTACCGCTCTGCAACGTTAATCTAGAAGATAGACCTACAGTATATTCAAATATGCATGGGCTGCCTTATAGAAGTGTCAACCAGAGCATTGTAAATGGGTATAGATTAACCAATTCAATCGTTCTCTGCTACAAGCTGATTATTTGGCCCAGTGGTTCAACAATGTCTCTCTTAATCAATGTGTTAACCAATCACTGGCTACTATATTGGAACTAATGCCTAGGCGTCATAAGAACGAATAACACAGTAATATATAGCATGGATCATGTTTAATTACATGATGTAGTACCATTCTAGCTTCCCTTCATTGTACTGTTTACTTAGTAGAGGCTGGAACGCCATACTAATCAATTCAGTACAGTACTGCTCTCATGTTCAATTATACAATTAATGCATTGTACATTTTCACAGTTCTATTATTAGTCTCTGATGCATTTTAAAGTTTGGTTGCAATTAGTGGCAACAAGTTGATTATGTTTCATATGTTTCTGTGGTGGAGAGCAGAGCAGAGCAGCAAGTCCTCTGTGTGTAATTAAATTGGGCTCCCATCCTCCAAGGACAGACAGACCGTATCCACTGGTGACTCATCAGGGAGGGAACTTTGCTGACTTACGCTCTACTTGATAAACAAACTTTCTCAAATAAACACACACACAAGTACCAAGCTAATCATACACACACACGCGCGCAAGTGGCACGCGGTGAGCAAATACACACACCAAGCTATGCATACAAATGCATGCAGCACACACACACACACACACACACACACACACACACACACACACACACACACACACACACACACACACATAGCACAACCCAGTGATATTATTGGTATTGTGATAACAAGGCTCATAATCCATTTCTATATATTGACTTGTAATTCGGCAGCAGTGCCATAAAATGCTGGTTCAATACCCTTTTAACGACTTTGGGAAAAGCTAGTAAAAACAATGATTTGATGTTCTGTGTTTTCTCCAGTGAATGACCGCAGAGCAATCAGAATTAATAGATTGTTGGTGAGCAGTCCGCTCAGTATATCTATGAGAGGCTGGATGAGATGGGTGCTCAGTGCAGTCATGCATCCTCAGCTTAAAGGAACAATACAAATGCTCAGGTCCACAGCTTAAAGGAACATGCACACAGCGCGGCATTGCAAATCCAGGCGTCAAGCCCCCACCCCAACTACATACACACAATGTACACTTAGACACACATTAATACATGATCACATGAGCACACACACACAGACACACACACACGCTTTCCTTCTGCTATACACACACCCTAAGGGGGGCCATGTGTGAGGATATGCTTCTCCCTTCTTGCGTTGGCCACTGCTGCCTCTCCCCAAACCTTATCTGTTGACTTTCTGCAGGCGAGACTCATTTCAATATTGATAACTGAATATGATTAATACGTTTGTTCTGGGCAAGATCTGATTCCTTATGTGGTGGGACATCCCCTGAGGGGGAAATCTGTGAAGAGAGAAAGACACACACACACACACACACACACACAACATTTTAGACAGGTGGAGATGATTATTAGACATATTGTGATCTGATTTTGATCAGATCTTCCTGACCACCTCCGGAGGTAGTCAGGCACGTATTGTGTCTGGATATCAATCAAGTGTAAACAGATTTAAACCATCATTATACTGGCCTCTAAAATGACATTATTTATTGTCTTAAATAGAATATGTCAAATACTTTACATACAGGGAGGCATCAGCTAATCTGGTCACAATGCGTCAACAGCGAATGGATAAGAGACACATTTTAATACCATGTGTGTTTGATCAGATCACAAAACTCACATTTATTTATGAATGTAGGGGGTAGATCAGCTTTAATATTGTAGATAGATTGTGGCTTCCATCAATGTAACCGTCTCCGTCATTTCCAATCCCCCATATATGTTGCGTAAATATATACAGTACCAGTCAAAAGTTGTGACACACCAACTCATTCAAGGGTTTTTCTTTATTTTTAAAAAATTTTACATTATAGAATAATAGTGAAGACATCAAAACTATGAAATAACACATATGGGATCATGTAGTGTGTAAACAAATCAAAATATATTTTATATTTGAGATTCTTCAAAGTAGCCACCCTTTGCCTTGATGACATCTTTACACACTCTTGGCATTCTCTCAACCAGCGTCATGAGGTAGTCACCTGGAATGCAATTAGTTGGTTGTAATTTAGAGTAGAGTAGACATTTCTATATATTTTTGTTAGCTGCATGTGTGACATAACTCCACCAATCCTATTTATGTTTTAATTTACAAATATTATACTTGATATATATATATATATATATATATATATATATATATATATATATATATTTTTTTTTTAATCAATTAGTATAGTTGAGTTTAACCATATATGTGTTCAAACTCATGTTAGCACAGGGTCTAAAACAAGGCTCATGTCTGTGTCACCATGTGGTCTCTCTTGGCTCACAAGGCCCCCGCATCGGGGCTTAATCTCTCAGATAAGAGCAGTGAGGCAGAGCATGATGGGTGAACATTTGGATGCCTTTTCAGTTTGAGGGATTAGGGTTCATTTCTGGGACAGGCCTAATTCAATCGAAATGTGATTTCCAAAGACAATAGGGGGTACTTTTCACAGCCGGGACTCTTGGTTGATGTGATACATGGATTTTTTATTCAAACAATTGTGCTGCTGCTCAGAGCTCAAATACAGTTACACAAATATCTGAGAAACTCCAAGGGTAATATTGCGAAGTGGCTATGGCAACTGAACCGAACAAACGATAAAACGTTGAGAAAAAGTTAAACTCTCTTCCATAGAATTCCATTGTTGGCATCTTTTGTGAAACAATAAGTTCTGCCTCAGTGCACAGATTGTGAGGATTGTTGTGGTAACATTGATGAAAAAATACCAACCTTACACTCACATCCATCGGGGTTTTTGTTATTGCATAATACAAATCTGTTAGATAAGGGATGTATTTATTTATCTGCTAAAACTAAAAACGACACTGAAAATCATTACAATGATTACAAAACCATTATGATGATGACAGCAATAACAAATGTCTGTATCTAATCTATCAGAGACATTATTCCTCCCATTATGTCCATGATTTAGTGGCCGCTCCACTCACTCAGTGTTTTCTGTGTTAAAGAAACACAATGGGCAAATCTCAGAACTGCCTGCCCACCTCTGTGACACTCCAATCAGCTGCCCTGACATGAATCAGCCTGTCTGTTATCTGGCAGGGGATATCTCTCTCTCTCTCAATTCAATTAATGGGAAACATATGTTTACAAAGCAAGTGAAATGGATGACAAACAAAAGTGAAATAAACAATAAAAAATGAACAGTAAACATTACACTCACAAAAGTTCCAAAAGAATAAAGACATTTCAAATGTCATATTACGTCTATACAGTGGCTTGCGAAAGTATTCACCCCCCTTTGTTGTCTTACAACCTGGAATTAAAATGGATTTTTGGGGGGTTTATATCATTTGATTTACACAACATACCTACCACTTTGAAGATGCAAAATATTTTTTCTTGTGAAGCAAACAAGAAATAAGACAAAAATAGAGAAAACTTGAGCGTGCATAACTTTTCACCCCTCCCCTCAAAGTCAATACTTTGTAGAGCCACCTTTTGCAGCAATTACAGCTGCAAGTGTCTTGGGGTATGTCTCTATAAGCTTGGCACTGGGATTTTTGCCCATTCTTCAAGGCAAAACTGCTCCAGCTCCTTCAAGTTAGATGCGTTCCACTGGTGTGGAATGAGATCTGGGCTTTGACTAAGACATTTAAATGTTTCTCCTTAAACCACTCGAGTGTTGTTTTAGCAGTATGCTTAGGGTCATTGTCCTGCTGGAAGGTGAACCTCCATCCCAGTCTCAAATCTCTGTAAGACTGAAACAGGTTTCGCTCAAGAATTTTCCTGTATTTTGCTCCATCCATCGTTCCTTAAATTTTGACCAGTTTCCCAGTCCCTACTGATGAAAAACATCCCTCCAGTATGATGCTGCAACCACCATGCTTCACTGTGGGGATGGCGTTCTCGGGATGATGGGAGGTGTTGGGTTTGCGCCAGCTCAATTTTAGTCTCATCTGACCAGAGTACCTCCTTCCATATGTTTGGGGAGTCTCCCACATGCTTTTTGGCGAACACCAAACGTGTTTGCTTATTTTTTTCTTAAAAAATTCTTGTGACTCCCAAACCCGCATGCGGGAGCGTAATCATCGCCTGAAACTAATTAGCATAACGCAACGGACATAAATACCTAGAAAATATTCCTATTCATGAAAATCACAAATGAAGTATATTGAGACACAGCTTAGCCTTTTGTTAATCACCCTGTTATCTCAGATTTTCAAAATATGCTTTACAGCCAACGCTAGACAAGCATTTGTGTAAGTTTATCGATAGCCTAGCATAGCATTATGCCTTGCTAGCAGCAGGCAACCTTGTCACGAAAATCAGAAAAGCAAACAAATTAAATCGTTTACCTTTGATGAACTTCGGATGTTTTCACTCACGAGACTCCCAGGTAAATAGCCAAAGTTCATTTTTTCCCAAAATATTATTTTTGTAGGCGAAATAGCTCCTCCGTTTGTTCTTCACGTTTGGCTGAGAAATCGCCCGGAAATTGCAGTCACGAAAACAGCAAAAAATATTCCAAATTAGCTCCATAATATCGACAGAAACATGGCAAACGTTGTTTATAATCAATCCTCAAGGTGTTTTTCTAATATCTATTCAATAATATATCCGTCGGGACAATTAGTTTTTCAGTAGGACCGATTGGAGTAATGGCTACCTCTGTATTTTACGCGAGAATCTCTCTCGGAGCCACCATGTGACCACTTACGCAATGTAGCCGCCTACGGCTATTCTTCAACATAAATGCGTAAAACTACGTCACAATGCTGTAGACACCTTGGGGAATACGTAGAAAGCGTAAGCTCGTTGATGGCACATTCACAGCTCAATAGGGACTGATTGGAACGCAGCGCTTTCAAAACCTGGGGCACTTCCGGATTGGATTTCTCTCCGGCTTTCGCCTGCAACATCAGTTCTGTTATACTCACAGACAATATCTTTACAGTTTTGGAAACGTTAGAGTGTTTTCTATCCAAAGCTGTCAATTATATGTATATTCATCTCATGCATCTTGTCCTGACAAAATATCCTGTTTAAAACGGGAACGTTTAAAAAAAAAAAAAAAAAATACTGCCCCTAGAGTCGCAACAGGCTTTAGCAATGGCTTTTTTTCTGGCCACTCTTCCATTGAGCCCAGCTCTTTAGAGTGTACCGCTTAAAGTGGTCCTTTGGACAGATACTCCAATGTCCGCTGTGGAGCTCTTCAGCTCCTTCAGGGTTATCTTTGGTCTCTTTGTTGCCTCTCTGATTAATGCCAACTTGCCTGGTCCGTGAGTTTTGGTGGCGGCCCTCTCTTGGCAGGTTTGTTGTGGTGCCATATTCTTTAAATTGTTTTAGAATGGATTTAATGGTGCTCTGTGGGATGTTCAAAGTTTCAGATATTTTTTTATAACCCAACCTTGATCTGTACTTCTCCTCAACTTTGTCCCTGACCTGTTTGGAGAGCTCCTTGGTCTTCATGGTGTCACTTGCTTGGTGGCACCCCTTGCTTAGTGGTGCTGCTGCTGGTTCAAACACTTAAAAGACACACCCTATCCCCTCAGCCCTCAAATTAAGTGGACACTTCTGATGACGTATCATGACATCTGACGAGTATACACTTGCAGGGCAAGGGGCGAGGGAGGAAGGAATTATTTTTAAATGGACCACCCTTGGCCGGAAATTCATCACTTGTTCATCCCGCGATGATTGTGTTTTCAGCCACTGGTGGCTTGTGGGTGCTTTATATGCAATACATTCAAATATGAGTGCATGTCTACTTATATTAAATATATAATTATTAATATATGCCTACTGTATGATAGCTAGCAAATGAATTAGCTAACGTTAGCCTACCTAGCTGGAACTTCTGAAGAAGGGAAATATTTTATTTCTACAATTTCCAAAAGATAAAACATATTTACTTTTTACGTTGTAGCAACATTTCTATTTGCACTTGTTTTTACTTACACTTGTATGTTGACTTCTCCATTGATGTTGTTTTTGAGTTTTTGCTGAATTTTCTGAGCTGATGTACAATCGTTGCAAATTGAATTATGGGGAGTTTCAGGCCCCGGAGTGAACATACTTATACACTCACAAAGCCGACTAAAAATGAGGGCTGAGGGCCTTACGTTGCAAACTTGTGTCTGTTAAGTGTTTGGACAGCAGCCCAGGAGTATATATATTGAGATCATGTGACACTAAGATTGCACACGGGTGGACTTTATGTAACTAATTATGTGACTTCTGAAGGTAATTGTTTGCACCAGATCTTATTTAGGGGCTTCATGGCAAAGGGGGTGAATACATATGCACGCACCACTTTTCCGTTTTAAATTCTTTTGAATTTTTTGAAACAGGTCATTTTTTTAATTTCACTTCACCAAATTGGACTATTTTGTGTATGTCCATTACATGAAATTCAAATAAAAATCCATTTAAATTACAGGTTGTAATGCAACAAAATAGGAAAACCTTTGCAAGGCACTGTATACAGTTGTAACAATATGCAAATATTTCAAGTACAAAAGGGAAAATCAACATAAGTTGTATTTACAATGGTGTTTGTTCTTCGCTGGTTGTGCTTTTCTTGTGGCAACAGGTCACAAATCTTGCTTCTGTGGTTGCACACTGGTATTTCACCCAATAGATATGGAAGTTTATCAAAACCGGATTTGTTTTCTAATTCTTTGTGGGTCTGTGTAATCTGTATCTAATATGGTCATACATTTAGCAGGAGGTTAAGAAGTGCAGCTCAGTTTCCACCTCATTTTGTGGGCAGTGTGCACATAGCCTGTCTTCTCGAGAGCCAGGCCTGCCTACAGCGGCCTTTCTCAATAGCAAGGCTATGCTCACTGAGTGTACATAGTCAAAGCTTTCCTTAAGTCTCTCTCACGCTCTCTCTCGCTCTCTCTCACCCCCCCCCCCCCCCTCCCCCCAGAGCGGGCCTTATTGTGTTTCTGCAGCTTCTGCAGCCAGCAGTGGGTTTAATGTGCCTCCTTCAGCTAATGTCTTGCACTGGTGAGCACTGATGTGAAAGCTCCAGCAGAAGAGAAACCAAGACTATGACATCGCAATTGCGGCAGTTCCATCTCAATTCTAGTCTAGCGTTGATACACCCCCTCTCTCCGTACCAGTCATATTAGGTTAAGATGGTTTTAATGAATTACATGGTAAGTGCTCAGTGGGAGTTGTTGAGAAGGGTTCGGGCTAAAGCTATTAAATTAAGGCCTGATCTATTTCCAGATCAGTTTCATCAGGACCAATTTAATTATTGTCTCGTTCTATCGGCATCCCCCCCAACACACACACACACACACACACACACAGCTTGGTGTTTATGCATTATGCTGTGATTGTCCCCATTGTTTTAGCCTAACAGCTTATTCTATGTGTGCTTGTTCAGTGATGTGTTAACAGGGTTCTTTCACATGGAGCATAGCCAAGCAAAGTGGTTGTTGTGGTAGTTTTGTCATTCAACCTTGGCATAAACAGTTACGGAAAATATTCTTTAGAGGTTCGGTACACAGGGTAGTGTGAATAGTAGGCCTACTATTGTTTTATAGTAGATAAATACTTGGTCATTTTGTAAATATATATTATTTTCTGTAACTACTGCCCAGCCCATCTCATTGATATCACATTATTAGAGATACACAAATTGTTTTTGCACCCACCATGCATCATGTGCGTAATGGTCATGTGAGGTGAAATGTGTATATTTGGGGAAGTGAACACTCTGTTTGTTTGTTTGACCTGACGAAGGTCCGTTTCAGATGAAAACGTTGTTAATAAGGTGGTGAATTGGGAGCTTTAACAGTGTGCAGGCCTTCTTGTTCTATACTAGTATATTTTATTAGCCCAGCACCTACCTATTTTTAAGGATGTGCATATGACCACAAACTTTTTTTTAATGGTAGATACAGTACATGTCATAATATGCTGACAAATACACATGCTTCTACAAGGAGTTCCTTTAAATGGATAAAACTGATACCAATATGTGCACCTCGCAAAAAATGTTCTGACATAAACTATTATTTTCCCTTTATATTTAAAGCTGCAATATGTAACTTTATGGGTGACCGACCAAATTCACATAGAAATGTGGGTTATAGATCTTCTCACTGAAACCAAGTCTAAAAAGTGGCACCAATCACTCCTGGTTGCTAATATTAGAATAGTTCATTTCAGTTTATGTGACAAAACAAGCAATGTATTGTGTAGAGAATCCCATTGTACCATCTAAACCAACTTGCTTTCAATGAGAATGGCAGATCTATAGCTCTAATTTCTATCTGAATTTGGTCGGGTCGCTCAAAAAGTGACTTATTGCAGCTTTTACCCTTAATACGGTTTAAGTCGGAAGTTTACATACACTTAGGTTTGAGTCATTAAAACTCGTTTTTCAACCACTCCACAAATTTCTTGTTAACAAACTATAGTTTTGGCAAGTCAGTTAGGACATCTACTTTGTGCATGACACAAGTAATTTTTCTAACAATTGTTTCCTGTCACGCCCTGGTCGAAGTATTTTGTGTTTATCTTCATTTATTTGGTCAGGCCAGGGTGTGGCATGGGTTTTTGTATGTGGTGTGTTGGTATTGGGATTGTAGCTTAGTGGTGTGTTCTAGTTAAGTCTATGGCTGTCTGAAGTGGTTCTCAATCAGAGGCAGGTGTTTATCGTTGTCTCTGATTGGGAACCATATTTAGGCAGCCATATTCTTTGAGTGTTTCGTGGGTGATTGTCCTTAGTATCCGGATGTTCCTGTCTCTGTGTTTGTTTTGCACCAGTATAGGCTGTTAGGTTTTCGTGTTACGTTTCTTGTTTTTGTATTGTTTGTTTTTTCATCATTATTAAAGATGAATCTAAATTACCACGCTGCATTTTGGTCCGTCTCTACTTCACCTAAAGAAAACCGTTACAGAATCACCCACCACAACAGGACCAAGCGGCGTGGTGAAAGGCAGCGCGAGGAGTACTGGACATGGGAGGATGAGTTGGACGGTAAAGGACCCTGGGCACAGCCTGGAGAATATCGCCGCCCCAAAGAAGAACTGGAGGCAGCGAAAGTGGAAAGGCGCTGGTATGAAGAGGCAGCACGGCGACGCGGATGGAAGCCTGAGAGTCAGACCCAAAAATGTCTTGGGGGGGGGGGGGGGGGGGGGGGGGGCTCACAGGGAGCATGGCTACGCCAGGTAGGAGACCTGCGCAAACTCCCTGTGCTTACCAGGGGGCTAGAGAGACCGGGCAGGCACCGTGTTATGCTGTGGTGCGCACGGTGTCTCCAGTGCGGGTGCATAGCCCGGGGCGGTACATTCCAGCTCCGCGTATTGGCCGGGGTAGAGTGAGCATCGAGCCAAGTGCCATGAAGCCGGCTCTACGCATCTGGTCCCCAGTGCGTCTCCTTGGGCCGGCTTACATGGCACCAGCCTTGCACTCGGTGTCTCCGGTTCGCCTACCTAGCCCAGTGCGGGCTATTCCACCTCGCCGCACTGGCAGGGCGACCGAGATCATTCAACCAGGTAAGGTTGGGCAGGCTCGGTGCTCAAGAGCTCCAGTGCGCCTGCACGGTCCGGTCTACCCAGTACCACCTCCACGCACCAGCCCTCCGGTGGCAGCTCCCCGCACCAGGCTTCCTGTGCGTGTTCTTGGCCCAGTGCCAGCACCACGCATCAGGCCTACAGTGAGCCTCGCCTGTCCAGCGCTGTCAGAGCCTTCCTCCTTTCCAGCGCTGCCGGAGTCTCCCGCCTATCTAGCGCTGCCAGAGCCTTCCGCCTCTACAGTGCTGCCGGAGTCTCCTGCCTGTTCAGCGCAGTTGGAGCCTTCCTCCTCTCCAGCGCTGCCGGAGTCTCCCGCCTGTTTAGCGCTGCCAGAGCCTTCCGTCTCTACAGCGCTGCCGGAGTCTCCAGTCTGCATAGAGCTGCCGTTCTGCAAGGAGCTGCCGTTCTGCAAGGAGCTGCCGTTCTGCAAGGAGCTGCCGTTCTGCAAGGAGCTGCCGTTCTGCAAGGAGCTGCCAGTCTGCAAGGAGCTGCCAGTCTGCAAGGAGCTGCCAGTCTGCATAGAGCTGCCAGTCTGCAAGGAGCCGCCAGAGCTGCCAGTCTGCAAGGAGCCGCCAGAGCTGCCAGTCTGCAAGGAGCCGCCAGAGCTGCCAGTCTGCAAGGAGCCGCCAGAGCTGCCAGTCTGCAAGGAGCCGCCAGAGCTGCCAGTCTGCAAGGAGCCGCCAGAGCTGCCAGTCTGCAAGGAGCCGCCAGAGCTGCCAGTCTGCAAGGAGCCGCCAGAGCTGCCAGTCTGCAAGGAGCCGCCAGAGCTGCCAGTCTGCAAGGAGCCGCCAGAGCTGCCAGTCTGCAAGGAGCCGCCAGGGCCGCCAGTCAGCATGGAGCAGCCAGGGCCGCCAGTCAGCATGGAGCAGCCAGGGCCGCCAGTCAGCATGGAGCAACCAGGGCCGCCAGTCAGCATGGAGCAGCCAGGGCCGCCAGTCAGCATGGAGCAGCCAGGGCCGCCAGTCAGCATGGAGCAGCCAGGGCCGCCAGTCAGCATGGAGCAGCCAGAGTCGCCAGTCAGCATGGAGCAGCCAGTCAGCATGGAGCAGCCAGAGCTGTCAGTCAGCCAGACTCTTCCAGATCTGCCAGACTCTTCCAGATCCGCCAGTCAGCCAGACTCTTCCAGATCCGCCAGTCAGCCAGACTCTTCCAGATCCGCCAGTCAGCCAGACTCTTCCAGATCCGCCAGTCAGCCAGACTCTTCCAGATCCGCCAGTCAGCCAGACTCTTCCAGATCCGCCAGTCAGCCAGACTCTTCCAGATCCGCCAGTCAGCCAGACTCTTCCAGATCCGCCAGTCAGCCAGACTCTTCCAGATCTGCCAGTCAGCCAGACTCTTCCAGATCCGCCAGTCAGCCAGACTCTTCCAGATCCGCCAGTCAGCCAGACTCATCCAGATCCGCCAGTCAGCCAGACTCTTCCAGATCTGCCAGTCAACCAGACTCTTCCAGATCCGCCAGTCAACCAGACTCTTCCAGATCCGCCAGTCAGCCAGGATCTGCCAGAACCATCAGCCAGCCAGGATCTGCCGGCTCCAACTACCTGCCTGAGCTTCCTCTCAGTGCTGAGCTTCCTCTCAGTGCCGGGCTTCCTCTCAGTCCCGGGCTTCCTCTCAGTCCCGGGCTACCCCTCAGTCCCGAGCTACCCCTCAGTCCCGGGCTACCCCTCAGTCCCGAGCTACCCCTCAGTCCCGAGCTACCCCTCAGTCCCGAGCTACCCCTCAGTCCCGAGCTACCCCTCAGTCCCGAGCTGCCCCTCAGTCCCGAGCTGCCCCTCAGTCCAGTGGGATTCTGGGTGAGGGCTACTAGGCCATGGTCGGCGGCGAGGGTGGACTATCCCAGGACGCGAGGAGGAGGGACTAAGACATTGATAGAGTGGGGTCCACGTCCCGGAGCCGCCACCATGGACAGACGCCCACCCGGACCCTCCCTATTGTTTTGATGTGCGTCCGGGAGTCCGCACCTTAGGGGGGGGGGGGTTCTGTCATGCCCTGGTCGAAGTATTTTGTGTTTATCTTCATTTATTTGGTCAGGCCAGGGTGTGGCATGGGTTTTTGTATGTGGTGTGTTGGTATTGGGATTGTAGCTTAGTGGGGTGTTCTAGTTAAGTCTATGGCTGTCTGAAGTGGTTCTCAATCAGAGGCAGGTGTTTATCGTTGTCTCTGATTGGGAACCATATTTAGGCAGCCATATTCTTTGAGTGTTTCGTGGGTGATTGTCCTTAGTATCCTGATGTTCCTGTCTCTGTGTTTGTTTTGCACCAGTATAGGCTGTTAGGTTTTCGTGTTACGTTTCTTGTTTTTGTATTGTTTGTTTTTCATCATTACTAAAGATGAATCTAAATTACCACGCTGCATTTTGGTCCGACTCTACTTCACCTAAAGAAAACCGTTACATTTCCAGACAGATTATTTCACTTATACAGTAATTCACAGTATCGCAATTCCAGTGGGTCAAAAGTATACATAAGTTGACTATGCCTTTAAACAGCTTGCAAAATTCCAGAAAATGATGTCATGGCTTTAGAAGCTTCGGATAGGCTAATTGACATTATTTGAGTCAATTGGCAGTGTACCTGTAGATGTATTTCAAGGCCTACCTTCAAACTCAGTGCCTCTTTGCTTGACATCATGGGAAATCAAAAGAAAAAAAAATGTAGACCTCCACAAGTCTGGTTCATCCTTGGGAGCAAATTCCAAATGCCTAAAGGTACCACGTTCATCTGTACCAACAATAGTTGGCAAGTATAAACACCATGGGACCACGCAGACGTCATACCGCTCAGGAAGGACTAATACAGGAGATGATCATGGAGGGAGCACCCCCCTATCCACATCGACGGGACAGTAGTGGAGAAGGTTGAAAGTTTGAAGTTCCTCGGCGTACACATCACGGACAAACTGAAATGGTCCACCCACACAGCAGCACCTCTTCAACTTCAGAAGGCTGAAGAAATTTGGCTTGTCACCAAAAACACTCACAAACTTCTACAGATGCACAATCTAGAGCATGCTGTCGGGCTGTATCTCCGTCTGGTACGGCAACTGCTCCGCCCACAACCATAAGGCTCTCCAGAGTGTAGTGAGGTCTGCACAACGCATCACCGGGGGCAAACTACCTGCCCTCCAGGACACCTACACCACCCGATGTCACAGGAAGGTCATAAAGATCATCGAGGACAACAACCACCCGAGCCACTCCCGCTATCATCCAGAAGGCAAGGACAGTACAGGTGCATCAAAGCGGGGACCGAGAGACTGAAAAACAACTTCTATCTCAAGGCCATCAGACTTCTTAGTGATCCCTTCCCGCTCAGGTCCCGGTAACGGAATTGATTTGACAACATCCAGTGAATTTGCAGTGCGCCAAATTCAAAAACAGAAATATATTCAAATAAAATGTTCATAATAAAAATTCACAACACACATGTATAATACATTAAAATAAAGCTTAACTTCTTGTTAAACAAGCCGCAGTGTCAGATTTCAAAAAGGCTTTACGGCGAAAGCAGACCATGCGATTATCTGAGGACAGCACCCCGCATACAAACACATGAAAATCACACTTTAAACAGCCTTTGAAGATTTTCTTCTGTTTCCACTCCAAAATGTCCCAGAAACATCACAAATGGTAATTTTGTTCGATAAATTCCTTCTTTAAATGCCCAAAATGTCCATTTATTTGGCGCTTTTGATTCAGAAAATACACCGGTTCCAACTTGCCCAACAAAGTATCTAATAAGTTACCTGTAAACTTGGTCCAAACATTTCAAACAACATTCCTAATCCAAACTTAGGTATTGTAAAATGTAAATAATCGATCAAATTTAAGACGGGATAAACTGTGTTCAATACTGGACAAAAACAAAGTGAAGCGCGTTCCAGGTCGCGCCCACCAAAAGACTAGAGTCCACCTGGAGTGACACATGGAAAGAACAGGGCTACTTCCTAATTTCTTCAAAGAAAAACATCAACCAATTTCTAAAGACTGTTGACATCTAGTGGAAGCCATAGGAACTGCAAGCAGTTTCCTATTAAAAAGGGCATACCATAGAAAACTAATGGAAAACAGATTGACCTCAAAAACAAATTCCCTGGATGGATTGTGCTCGGGGTTTCGCGTGCCAAATCGGTTCTGCTATACTCACAGACATTATTCAAACATTTTTAGAAACTTCAGAGTGTTTTCTATCCACATCTACTAATGATATGCCTATCCTAGCATCTGGGTCTGAGTAGCATGCAGTTTACTTTGGGCACGCTTTTCATCTGGACATGAAAATACTGCCCCCTATCCCTAAGAACTTTTAAATTAAACAGCCATCACTAACAATGAGGGGCTGCTGCCAACATACTGACTCAACCCCAGCCACTTTAATAATGGAATAATTGATGTAATAAATGTGTCACTAGCCACTTTAAATAATGTTTACATACCCTACATTACTCACCTCATATGTATATACTGTACTCTAAACCATCTACTGCATCTTGCCTATGCCGTTCGGCCATCACTCATTCATATATTTGTATGTACATATTCTTATTCATTCCTTTACACTTGTGTGTACAAGGTAGTTGTTGTGAAATAGTTAGGTTAGATTACTTGTTAGATATTACTGCATTGTCGGAACTAAAAGAACAAGCATTTCGCTACACTTGCATTAACATCTGCTAACCATGTGTATGTGACAAATAACATTTGATTTGAGATGAATGTACTTTGGTGCGAAAAGTGCAAATCAAACCCAGAACAACAGCAAAGGACCTTGTGAAGATGCTGGAGGAAACAGGTACAAAAGTATATTCACAGTTAAACAAGTCCTATATCGACATACCCTGAAAGGCCGCTCAGCAAGGAAGAAGTCACTGCACCAAAACCGCCATTAAAAAAAGACAAACTACGCTTCGCAACTACACATGGGGACAAAGATCATACTTTTTGGAGGAATGTCCTCTGGTCTGAGGAAACACAAATAGAACTGTTTGGCCATAATGACCATCATTATGTTTGGAGGAAAAAGGGGAGGCTTGCAAGCTGAAGAACACCATCCCCAACCATGAAGCACGGGGGTGGCAGCATCATGTTGTGGGGATGCTTTACTGCAAGAGGGACTGGTGCACTTCACAAAATAGATGGCATCATGGGGGAAGGAAAAGTATGTGCATATATAGAAGTAACATCTCAAGACATCAGTCAGGAAGTTAAAGCTTTGTCGCAAATGGGTCTTCCAAATGGACAATGACCCAAGGCATTCTTCCAAAGTTATGGAAAAATGGCTTAAGGACAACAAAGTCAAGGTATTGGAGAGGACGTCACAAAGCCCTGACCTCAATTCTATAGAACATTTGTGGGTAGAACTGAAAAAGTGTGTGCGAACAAGGAGGCCTACAAACCTGACTCAGTTACACCAGCTCTGTCAGGAGGAATGGGCCAAAATTCACCCAACTTAATGTGGGAAGCTTGTGGAAGGCTACCTGAAACGTTTGACCCAAGTTATACAATTTAAAGGCAATTCTACCAAATATTAATTGAGTGTATGTAAACTTCTGACCCACTGGGAATGTGATGAAAGAAATAAAAGCTGATAATAAATCATTCTCTCTACTATTATTCTGACATTTCACATTCTTAAAATAAAGTGGTGATCCTAACTGACCTTAGACAGGGAACTTTTACTAGGATTAAATGTCAGGAATTGTGTGATAAACTGAGTTTAAATGTATTTGGCTAAGGTGTATGTAAACTTCTGACTTCAACTGTATATTTCAAGGACATGTTGTATTTTCATGTAGACAACAAGTAGATAAGTAGGTAAGTTAAATGTAGCACACAAGTGGTCAAAATTTGGTAAAGTTAGATTTCCTTTGATGTCAGCAGTTGGCTGTATTAACGTGCAGTAGTTCACATCTGTTAAATAAATGTCCTGTCTCATGGAAGCCAACCAACCACAATGTTCTTCCACTCGACTCCAGACAGATCTATTCTCACGAACCCTTTCAGTTTGAGATTCTCAGGATTTTCTAATGCCTTTCAAATGGGTTCCTTTCATAAATGCAATTAATTATATTTGTATTCATTCAGAAGAAGAAGCAGAATAATTCAAATGCTAATATTTCCATTCCATACACATGTAATTCACACATGGTGCAATGCAGCATAATATGCTAAACATAAAATTGAGTAGTAAAGAGCTTGAATGGCTCTACTGTATGTTGCAATGATCCACGGCGAGACTCATGAGGTAAATACACTCATAATGAACAACTAAATAATTCAATCTTAAAACAAAACTTCAGTCAAAGCTTAGGAAGTGTTAGCTATATCACATGATTGTGCTAACATTTCTCTTTACCCTTCAACATGTCTCTGCAGAGGCCTGAGTAGTTTGTCACTATGTCTCCACGGTTGTCAAGTACGCAACAATACTGTATGCCCCAAGTCTGAGTAGCAAGCTATCTTCTGCATTAGCAGAGAGAGCACAACGTGTAGTGAGTGTACTGTGACTGCACTAAATGCACTTTACGTTACACTCATTAACTCTGGGGCTAAGTAGACAAACATTGAACACAATGGCAATAAGATTCATTACATATGCCTGTATTCGGATGAGGCTTTCTGTAACGCAACGCTAAGCCTCACATCACCAGGCTGGGTTGACTGTTCTGCCATCCAGTTACAGCTGCCTGCAAAGTACCTTGCAGACTGTGCAAAATTGTAGCTACTGTAAGCAATGGAGAGACATTTTGGTTTTTAGGTTAGATGCAAATGAATAATGCACAGTGAGTGAGTTCTAATGTCTCTGATGAGTGTACCATTCGACCTTGGTATTTCTTCGTCTTGGGTCTGCAGTTATAATGTTCATTCACTTTATCTTGTGGGTTCACCCCACCTCCTCACAGAAATAACCAGAGCTCTGCTTTTGTCATTAGACCTAGTTTTGCCAACAGGGAAGCAAAGTAGCCAAGCATTAGATTAAGTTAGCAGTTGGTTTAACCCCTCAGCCCTAATCCTGATGGAACATGTCATGTTCTTTTCAGCAGAATCATATCACTTAATCTTCTGTAAAACATTCTGGTTTAGATAGCTACTGTATTGATATTGTTTCCCTATATTTTACCCTTTCCCCAATCATCCTACTACTAGCCTGGTCCCAGATCTGTTCTGTGCTCTTGTCAATGCCAAGCCAAACATTACCATTTTATTTGACAATGAGTTGGCATGATGGCACAAACAGACTGGCACGCAGGCTACTACAATGTTACGTCACACAGCATATGGGGAGAGAACAATGTGTCAGAGGCCTATTGATCTTAGTACAGCAGTGCTGAGAACAGCAGGGTTAAGTTCTTCCTTCCGTGTTAAATGTTCTGCCTTGAGCCACTCAGAGGGGTCAAGATGCTCTTCCTGCCTGGCTGGATAGACTGAAACTCTAGTAAGACTTAGACTGACTGAAGGGACACATGACTCCCTTGAATAACCTCCAAGCAAAACAAAGTGGAATTCCAAGGAGAGGCTTGCAGCCAGAAGAGAAAGAACGTTACTTGTATTAGCAGGAGTCGGGGCAATATGTATACAAGGAGCTTTTTGTGCTGTCAAAATGGCCGCTAATCCGCTCTCTCTCTCTCTCTTGGCAGGAGAATGGAAATGAGGAGATAGTTTTTGTTTAGAGTCCTCTTGTGTAGAGGAATTAGACAGGGCTTGTTAAGGGCCTTGTGTGTTCATACATGGGACATGTCCCAAATGGCACCCTATTCTCTATATGGAGCACTACTTTTGACCAGGACCCATAGGGTAGTAGTGAACTAAATAGGGAATAGGGTGCCATTTGGGCGCAAACATCGCTAAAAGCAACAAGCAATAAAAGGGCCCAAAACAAACATGTTGTTGTCACCATAATTCTTCAAGACAGAGCAGGAAATTCCAATAATGTGGAAATTATGTGTTTAGATGTGATCTATATCTTGGAATGCAGTGTGTTGTGTTCTAGTGCTGGGAGTAAACACTAAGCAGACGCTGGCTCTTTCAGTTTACAGAGCCAGAGGCATCCCATTCCACAGTATTAACCATGTTCCTATTATTGTACAGACAAGACAACACTCCGTCTTTGAGGCATTTGTGACGCATTTCTTGGTGAGGTAGTTCTAAGCTATCGCTGTGTCTGACATAGCAACCTATTCCCATACACTACACTACTTTTGACCAAGGCCCATAGGGCTTTGGTCAAAAGTAGTTTACTAGGGAATAGGGTGCCCTATCAGATGCAGCCATTCTCTCTGTGCACTTTCTGCTTTGACAACGGCTCTGATAGGAATAAGATCTATATATACATACAGAGTGAATCATTCCCAGGCTACATAAATAAACTGAAGAATTCAACCTCCATTTGTTGGCACATGGGATCCTATTTCAAATACTATGATATGCAGGTAGAATAGCAGCTAAAGCGTTCGGCTAGTAACTGAAAGGTCGCAGGCTCAAATCCTTGAGCTGACAAGGAGAAACATCTGCCGATGTGCCCTTGAGCAAGGCGCGTAACCCTAATTGCTCCGCGTTGCTGTTGAATGGCAGAGTTACAAAAAGGCCTTTTTTTGCCATTTCATTTTTGTTTTAGTTTCCCAATGTTTCTTGAACCTGGGATTTCATTTGAAGTTGTTGTCATATGGCACAGCACTGAGCTGTTAAAGTGAGATCGTGCACCTGTTACCCCCTCCACACCAGTGTAATTTGGTGTTGGTGTTTAGATACAGGTGTGAATGGCAGAGTGTTGGATTTGGGTTAGTAAGTAACACAGGAGGCTACTGAGGGGAGGACGGCTCAATAATGCCCGGAACATAGCGAATGGAATGGCAAGCCCGTCCTCCCCAATACAAGTGACACCAACATCCTGTGGTAGGTAATATGTTATTATTAAAAGGCATTGTCTGTGGATATCTGAGGGTTGGAATTGAGATTAGAGTGATTAGATACACTAAGAACTCAGTACGATTAGAAAATAAATATATCATTATAATAAATATATTTTAAAGGGGATTAGAAATTATGCAAGTAATGTTATTTGATAGTCTCCAGTTCTATCTGCTAATGTCATAGCTGATCTATCCCCTAAATAAACACAAAATATTGTTGCACTGTATTTTATTGTCGCTGTGCAATGCATTGTTCTACTATAGGCATTGTTCAACTATAGACATTGTTCTACTATAGGCATTGTTCTACTATAGACATTGTTCTACTATAGACATTGTTCTACTATAGACATTGTTCTACTATATACATTGTTATACTATAGGCATTGTTCTACTATAGACATTGTTCTACTATAGGCATTGTTCAACTATAGGCATTGTTCAACTATAGACATTGTTCTACTATAGACATTGTTCTACCATAGACATTGTTCTACTATAGGCATTGTTCTACTATAGGCATTGTTCTACTATAGGCATTGTTCTACTATAGACATTGTTCTACTATAGACATTGTTCTACTATAGACATTGTTCTACTATAGGCATTGTTCTACTATAGGCATTGTTCTACTATAGGCATTGTTCTACTATAGACATTGTTCTACTATAGACATTGTTCTACTATAGGCCTGCCATATTCCATTTTCCCATGGAAGCACACATTGGTTGAAGAGCACACTATTCATACATACTGAAGTATGACCAAAGGAGTTTGAACTCAATACAATAATTTGAATTATAAACACAATATACTGTATTTGTATCTGTTTAAATATGAATCAAAAAGCACACAAGAGATGGTGCTGATAATAACCACACTGCTATGACGTACAGTATATTATTACTGAAGGTTTTCCAAATGTTGAGCTGCACTGAGTCATTGTGAAATTGAATTGATCCAAACTGAATTGCGAAACTATTTTGAGGGGGGAAAGTATTCTTGACCAATCCCTAGTCTAGCCAATCTGTAATAGTAATTTGAAGGATTAGAGTGCCATCTAGTGTTCAAATTATGTACCATCACATCACCCTGTCTTAAACTGACATTAAGCCCTCTGTACTTCAGTAGTAAAAATGGCATATTACATCAAAAGGATTCTACTTATCTGTTGGCTGCTAGAATCTTGACTAGAACCCAAAAAATGTGATCATATTCCAGTGCTGGCCTCTGGATTACCGTTAAGGCTACGTCTGATTGCAAGGTTTGGTCCGATTTGGTCCTGCCGTACTACACAAGACACAGGTCTCCTTATTGTCCCTATAATTTCTAAGCAAACAGCTGGAGGCAGTGCTTTCTCCTATAGAGCTACATTTTTATGGAATGGTCTGCACATCCATGCGAGAGATGCAGACTCGCTCTCGACCTTTAAGTCTTTACTGAAGATTCATCTCTCAGGAAGTCCTATGATTGAGTCTAGTCTGGCCCAGGAGTGAGAAGGTGAACGGCAAGGTACTGAAGTGCAGAACCACCCATGCGGTCTCTGCCTGGCCGGTTCCCCTCTCTCCACTGGGATTCTCTGCTTCTGACCCTATTACAGGGGCTGAGTCACTGGCTTACTAGTGCTCTTCCATGTCGTCCCTAGGAGGGGCTTGTCACGTCGTGCCAGGGTTTTATATCCTGCACAGACATGTTACCTTGTCATGCTGCCACTCCAGTTTCAACTGTTCTGCTTGCGGCTATGGAACCCCGACTTGTTCACCGGACATGCTACCTTGTCCCAGACCTGCTGTTTTCTTCCTCTCGCTACACCTGCTGTCTTGACTTCTGAATACTCGGCTATGAAAAGCCAACTGACATTTACTCCTGAGGTGCTGACCTGTTACACCCTCTACATCCACTGATTATTATTTGACCCTGCTGGTCATCTTTAAAAGGTTTAAACATCTTTAAAAACAATCTGGCCTTAATGACCATGTACTCTCCACCCAGCAAAGCCAGAAGAGGACTGGCTACCCCTCAAAGCCTGGTTCCTCTAGGTTTCATCCTAGGTTACTGCCTTTTCTAGGGAGTTTTTCCTAGCCACTGTGCTTCTGCATTGCTTGCTCGTTGGGGTTTTGAGCTGGGTATCTGTAAAGCACTTTGTGACAACGTACAAGGGGCTTTATAGGTACAGTTGAAACTTTGATCGTCATTTATTACAGGGCAAATTGTTAGAGGATCCAATATCGTCCTAATTAAGCTCTCATCTGATTATCCTCTAGATCAATATGGGAAATTGAGATGGAGTATTCTATTTGTAAACAGGTACCATAAACATTGTTCTACAGATTGTTATGATAGACACCCGTTGCTCACACCTCTTGGAGGGGGGAACGCAACACCCTGCTACACTAAACTATCCGTGGAGTGAACGAGGTATGTGACTAAGTGCAGGTAAGGATGACAGAGAATTTTACCATTAACAGGGAATTTATTCCAACACAGTAATTTGGGGAAAAAGGGGCTGGACAGAACCAAAGCAAAGTTAGAGCCCCCTCTCCTAATTTATCTACTTAACACCACCTGGTGCACTAACCAAAATATAGGGGATGGTCCACCCAGGTCTTACCTAGTGTGCATAGACAGAGTACATACTACGGGTATATGTATGCCCACAGGCCTCTTGCCTAAGCACTCCCAAGGTGCCTCCCAACATAAACAATTTCAATAATCAAAACAGTCCTTGTGACAAAGGCATACCTCAGCAGGACCAGCTACAAAATACTTTGCAAAAACTGTCTGAGCAACAACCAACACAGGACATTAAAACATTTATATATATATTTTTTAAAGAACAACCACCAACACAGGACATTAAAAAAATTATATATATTTTTTTTAAAAGAACAACAACCAACACATACCAACAAGCGCTCTCTGAGCAACCACCAAAACAGGACATACCAATAAGCTCCCCCTCTGAGCAAAGGAACACTGGCTTTTATACAGCTGAAGAAGGAGTCTGTAATTACAGACTGCTGTATCCCCTGACGAGAGGGCGGGGTCAGCTCCAATCGGCCGCGAGGCCGACCAATCAGTTGCTTGGGGGAATCCAGGATAGCCATTTCCTGAAATACATACACATGCATACAAACCCACAAACACAGAAACCGGGGAATGTAACACACCTTTCACTGTATTGACAACTAAAGTCACATTCAGGGGTTAAATTGTGATTTCGGGGAGCCCTATTTAGAGGTGTTAGGTTAAGGGTTGTGCCAGGTTTGAGCATAAGGTTGAGGGTTATGGCTAAGGTTAGGTTAGGTTAAGGGGAAAATCCTATTTCCTTTAAATCTACTTGAAAATCTATGGCAAGACCCTTCCCCCAGGGGATGGGGTTTGAGGTAAGGTTATGGTGGTTGAGGTAAGGTTATTTTACAGTTTTTCTCAATCGTGTACAAGTCATTTTTTCATCTGTGTTTAAATGTACAGTGTCTATAGCAGAACAGCAATGATCAAATACATTTACAGAACTTCAGATCATCATCATCTTGTGTTACCAATACGCATATAGCCTACATGGTAAAAGGGTTACTGTAGGCCTACATGTACAGTAGAATAATGCATTGCACAGCAACAGTTTGCAGTAGAACAATAGAATACAGTAGAATACATTTTAATAATACCACGGAAGCCCACCCAGTACAAACATTATCCTACTTACCCAAATCCAAGACTCAGCTATTCACAC
Organism: Oncorhynchus mykiss; assembly: GCF_013265735.2. NCBI lineage: Eukaryota > Metazoa > Chordata > Actinopteri > Salmoniformes > Salmonidae > Oncorhynchus > Oncorhynchus mykiss. The sequence continues at coordinate 31,568,578 of NC_048589.1, forward strand.
CAGTATCTAAACACTAACACCACTGCCTCTGGCCTTTGTGTGTTAACTGTGTTACACCCGAAATGTAACCACTGAAAGATATTAATTACTTAATTTCCGAACTACTAAACAAATAGGAATGATAAGCTCTATTCAAATACACCAAACCACAGTAGGCTAGGATCTATGCATGTCTGTTCCAAGTCAAGTTATTTATGTAGCCTGGGAATTATTCACACTGTATGTACAGAGCCTTCAGAAAGTATTCACAACCCTTGACTTTTTTCACATTTTGTTGTTACAGCCTGAACTTAAAATGGATTAAATATATATTTTAAATGTCACTGGCCTATACACAACACCCCATAATGTCAAAGTGGAATTATGTTTATCATTTTCTGAACAAATTAATAAAAAAATGAAAAGCTGAAATGCCGTGAGTCACCAAGTATTCTGCCCCTTTTGTTATGGCAAGCCTAAATAAGTTCAGAAGTTTTTTTATTTTTTACCTTTATTTAGCCAGGCAAGTCAGTTAAGAACAAATTCTTATTTTCAATGACGGCCTGGGAACAGTGGGTTAACTGCCTGTTCAGGGGCAGAACGACAGATTTGTACCTTGTCAGCTCGGGGGTTTGAACTCGCAACCTTCCGGTTACTAGTCCAACGCTCTAACCACTAGGCTACCCTGCCGCCCCAAGAAGTAAACATATCCTTAACAAGTCACATACTAAGTTGTATGAACAATGCATTCAATAATAGTGAATGCTTGATTTTTGAATGACTACCTCATCTCTGTACCCCACAAATAAAATTATCTGAAAGGTCCCCCAGTCGAGCAGTGATTTCAAACACAGATTCAACCACAAAGACCAGGGAGGTTTTCCAAGCCTTGCAAAGAAGGACGGACACCTATTGGTAGATTTAAAAAAGAAGACCTTGAATATCCCCTTGAGCATGGTGAAGTTATTAATTACACTTTGGATGGTGTATTAATACACCCAGTCACAACAAATATACAGGCATCCTTCCTAACTCAGTTGCCGGAGAGGAAGGAAACCACTCAGAGGTTTCACCACGAGGCCAATGGTGACTTTAAAACATTTACAGTTGAATGGCTGTGATGGGAGAAAAGTACATTGTAGTTACTCCACAGTACTAACCTAACTGACAGAGTAAAATGAAGAAAGCCTGTACAGAATACAAATATTCCAAAACATTCCCAAACATCCTGTTTGCAACAAGGCACTAAAATAATCCTATAAAAAATGTGGCAAAGCAATTAAAGCTAAAATATGTAACTTTTTGAGTGACCCAAACAAATTCACATAGAAATGTGAGTTATAGATCTGTCATTCTCATTGAAAGCAAGTCTAAGAGGCTGTAGATCTGTGCTATGTGCACTATTTCTCTATGCTTCGTTCTTAAGTTTAGTTTTTGTGTCTTTTACTTTCGTCTTTGTTGACCAGCTTCAAACAGCTGAAAAAACTATATTTTTGGTTTTTGAAAATAAATTTTACAGCGGTTTAGATGGTACAATGATTCTGTACACAAGGGTTTCCCAAACTCTGAGAAACGGAATGGAGCTAAGCACAGGCAAAATTCTAGAGGAAAACCTGGTTCAGTCTGCTTTCCACCAGACACTGGGAGATTAATTGATCTCTCAGCAGGAAAATAAACTAAAACACAAGGCCAAATCTACACTGAAGTTGCTTACCAAGAGGGCAGTGAATATTCCTGAGTGGCCGAGTTACAGTTTTGACTTAAATCTACTTGAAAACCTTTGGCAAGACCTGAAAATGGTTGTCTAGCAATGATCAACAACCAATTTGACCACTTGAAGAATTTTGAAAATAATAATGGGTAAATGTTGCACAATTCAGGTGTGGAAAACTCTTAGAGACTTAGCCAGAAAGACTCAGTTGTAATTGCTGCCAAAAGTGCTTCTACAAAGTATTTACTCGGTGGTGTCAATACTTATGTAAATTAGTTTTTGGTTTTTCATGTTCAGTATATTTGCAAAAATGTCTAAAAACATGTTTTCACTTTGTCATTATGGGGTTTTGTGTGTAGATGGGTAAAAAAAAGCTGTTTAATCCATTTTGAATCCAGGCTGGTAAAAGCTTGTCATTTCAGCCACAACCATATCCTAAGACTAGCTCACCAAGACCAACAGCACAAATGCCTCAAAGATGGAGTGTCTTGTTTGTACCATAGTAGGAACATAGTTATTACTGTGGGATGGGATGTCTCCTCTGGCTCCTTATTGAACAAGTGTCTGCTTAGTGCTTACTTCCAGCACTAGAACACAACGCACTGAATTACAAGATATAGATTATATCTAAACACAGATCATTTCCAAATGATTGGAATTACCTGCTCTGTCTTGAAGAGTTATGGTGAGAACAACTTTTTTCTTTAGGGATGTTTTATTGCCCGTTGCTTTTAGCCATGAGCTGCTTCCCAGTGAATGAAGTTGGGTTACTTTTACATCACTTTGGCTTACTCCTAAGTCCTCATCTCCAACATTCTGACCTTTCATTATAGAGCTTTGCTTTAGTGTGGATTTAGGCCAATACATTCATATCAGTTATGTTCCTCCATTCTATTCACCTTTCCTTATTTCTATTGAGTATTGTGTTTCTGTGCGCCAATGGGAAGTCTACAAAACTATGAGCAAACCAACCTTTGTATTGAATACATGGAATTGGATTGTGATTATACCAATGAATGAATCCTGCACAATCTTTTTTTTTTTATCAGGAATAGTATTTGATTTGATGTGTTTGAAATTGTTTGGTGTAATATGCATAAAAGGAGAGTAATTTCCCATAATTCTGCACCTTTGGATAGTGTTAGGGAAGATTCAGAATTTGTTGGTAACATATGTAAGATGTTTTATATTCATCAAATGTGTGTAAGTTAATTCTCATCAGAATGGTATTTTTGTGTAATTCTGTGGTGAGGTTGCAGTTATCTGTTCTATGTCAAAACTAAGTTGCCTGGGCCGCTGAGAGGGGAGAGGTCAAAGTGTCATCATGTGTAAACATATCTTTCACTCTCTACCTTTCCCATAGTGGGGAAAGGAAGGTTGCAGTGTCTGGAATCATTCTATGCTCCCTCTTATGTTGTTTCTATCTTAACCTATAGCCTCACCCTCCTCTCCGTGAGTTTGTCCAGGAGTTTGTATTTAGAGTGGGTTGTATCTAAATGACAATTTGATATATGCCTGTTGTAATGGAGGATTGGTTTATGGTTCTGGGTTTGGGAAAGGAGACAAAGCTGAACGATGAGTTATGTCTATGCTGTCTGACTATGTGTGTCTTTGCTATTAAAGGAACTCAGTTGCATTGTAAGGGGGCTCTCAGAGGATTCACTGGGAGACACTGAATCAATCTGAGAGTCACAGGGTTGTGATAGAGCTGATATAATTAAAGATGGACTTTGATAACTAACTCTGACTTGTGTGTGTGGTTTGCTCCCATGATTTGGTAAATAGAGGAAATTTCCACGACATTAGTTGATAATTTTGTTATCTACTGGGATTTTTAAAACACATTAAATGTGTTATTTTATCTGCTTGGACTCAAGAGATAAGTATGGTGGCATTAAATATTTTTGCAGGCAGTCATCCCAGCTAGCACATAACGTTCTGAGAACCATGATTCTTAGAGCTTGGTGAGAGCGTGGAGTCCTATGGTTATTTTGTATACAGCCTTCCCAGAATGGTGCAGGATAGCTTTTCTTTTAACCTTTATTAAACTGGGCAAGTGAGTTAAGAGCAAATTCTTATTTACAATGACAGCCTACTGGGGAACTGCCTTGTTCAGGGGTAGAACAACAAATTCCTACCTTGTCAGCTCAGGGATTTGAACCAGCAACCTTTCAGTTACTGGCCTTACGCTCTTACCGCTAGGCTACCTGCTTGGCTTTGGAACATTCTCAGCACATTTAAGGAACTTGACAAAAAAAATGTCATTACTTTAAATGAACGTATCCTAAGAGTTCAAACATTGTTACGTTTAATTGACATTTTGGTAATATTCTAGACATTTTGTCCAACTGGTTTGACATTGGTGGTCCTATGTGGCTCAGTTGGTAGAGCATGGCACTTGAAATGAAATGCAAGCATTGTGGGTTCAATTCCCACACAGTACCAGTACTCAATAAAAGTTTCAAAATGTATGTATGCACTACTGCAAGTTTCTTTGGATAAGAGTGTACAGTGCATTGCGAAAGTATTCGGCCCCCTTGAACTTTGCGCCCTTTTGCCACATTTCAGGCTTCAAACATAAAGATATAAAACTGTATTTATTTGTGAAGAATCAACAACAAGTGGGACACAATCATGAAGTGGAACGACATTTATTGGATATTTCAAACTTTTTTAACAAATCAAAAACTGAAAAATTGGGCGTGCAAAATTATTCAGCCCCTTTACTTTCAGTGCAGCAAACTCTCTCCAGAAGTTCAGTGAGGATCTCTGAATGATCCAATGTTGACCTAAATGACTAATGATGATAAATACAATCCACCTGTGTGTAATCAAGTCTCCGTATAAATGCACCTGCACTGTGATAGTCTCAGAGGTCCGTTAAAAGCACAGAGAGCATCATGAAGAACAAGGAACACACCAGGCAGGTCTGAGATACTGTTGTGAAGAAGTTTAAAGCCACAAGTTTGCCACAAGCCACCTGGGAGACACACCAAACATGTGGAAGAAGGTGCTCTGGTCAGATGAAACCAAAATTGAACTTTTTGGCAACAATGCAAAACGTTATGTTTGGCGTAAAAGCAACACAGCTCATCACCCTGAACACACCATCCCCACTGTCAAACATGGTGGTGGCAGCATCATGGTTTGGGCCTGCTTTTCTTCAGTAGGGACAGGGAAGATGGTTAAAATTGATGGGAAGATGGATGGAGCCAAATACAGGACCATTCTGGAAGAAAACCTGATGGAGTCTGCAAAAGACCTGAGACTGGGACGGAGATTTGTCTTCCAACAAGACAATGATCCAAAACATAAAGCAAAACCTACAATGGAATGGTTCAATAATAAACATATCCAGGTGTTAGAATGGCCAAGTCAAAGTCCAGACCTGAATCCAATCGAGAATCTGTGGAAAGAACTGAAAACTGCTGTTCACAAATGCTCTCCATCCAACCTCACTGAGCTCGAGCTGTTTTGCAAGGAGGAATGGGAAAAAAATTCAGTCTCTCGATGTGCAAAACTGATAGAGACATACCCCAAGCGACTTACAGCTGTAATCGCAGCAAAAGGTGGCACTACAAAGTATTAACTTAAGGGGGCTGAATAATTTTGCACGCCCAATTTTTCAGTTTTTGATTTGTTAAAAAAGTTTGAAAAATCCAATAAATGTCGTTCCACTTCATGATTGTGTCCCACTTGTTGTTGATTCTTCACAAAAAAATACAGTTTTATATCTTTATGTTTGAAGCCTGAAATGTGGCAAAAGGTCGCAAAGTTCAAGGGGGCCGAATACTTTCGCAAGGCACTGTATATTAAAGATTTCTAAGGTTTGGGAGAATAGTAAAAATGTTATTCTGTGGAAATGTCAGTGTTTCTGACAGGTTCTCTCTTTGATCCAAGGTGTAAGACTCTGGCTCAACACTGGTCACATTCCTAGAAATGTTGATGATTAATTTAACCTTTATTTAACCAGGCAAGTCAGTTCAGTTGTGAGTTCTGAAGCCATTCAGGGTAAATTGACCTTTCAGTCAGTAAATTTGACCTTATCTGAATCATATACCAGCTTTGTGACGGGGTAACGAAGAAAGAAGCCACAGACAGACCATTGGATAGTGAATGAGTATCCTTACAATCTATCATTTGTTATGCACTTTCTAAGTAAGGCACTCACTTATGTCCCATGCATGACATCAAATAAGGATACTTACAATTGTGTGTGTGTGCAATGCTGTGTGTGCATTTGCATGTGTGTGCATTTGTGTGTGTGTGTGTGCGTGTGTGTATGCATTTGCATGTGTGTGCTAGGAGAAGCCTAACTTGTTTAAAGTGTAGCTGAGGTAAGAGCACAAGGCACATCATTATGTGCTGGAGAGGTTGCCAAATAACAAACAACTTTAAAAAGAAATAACACAGTGTACAGAGACTCTTTTAAATTGCAATCAAATTAGCAGCTATTTCTCTATGGTTCTAAAGCTTTAAGGAATGCATATACTACCGTTCAAAAGTTTGGGGTCACTTAGAAATGTCCTTGTTTTTTAAAGAAAAGCACATTTTTGGTCCATTACAATAACATCAAATTGATCAGAAATACAGTGTAGACATTGTTAATGTTGTAAATGACAATTGTAGCTGGAAAGGGCTGATTTTTTAAATGGAATATCTACATAGGCGTACAGAGGCCCATTATCAGCAACCATCACTCCTGTGTTCCAATGGCACATTGTGTTAGCTAATCCAAGTTTATCATTTTAAAAGGCTAATTGATCTTTAGAAAATGCTTTTGCAATTATGTTAGCACAGCTGAAAACTGTTGTTCTGATTAAAGAAGCAATAAAACTGGCCTTCTTCAGACTAGTTGAGTATCTGGAGCATCAGCATTTGTGGGTTTGATTACAGGCTCAAAATGACCAGAAACAAAGCTCTTTCTTCTGAAACTCATCAATCTATTCTTGTTCTGAGAAATGAGGGCTGTACTACATTCTTTCAACATTACTAATGTTTCTTGTTTTTTTATGGAACGTTTTCTTAATGTTCTGAGAACATGAACTTAAATAGAACCATGAGGACACCTGCAGAGCACATTATGATGAAGTACTAAAATTCCTCACAGAAGAAAGTTGTTTCTGAATGTTGTCTGAACAACTTGAGAACATAACTTTAAATAGAACCATGAGGAAACCTGTAGGAAACGTTATGCTGAATTACTGAAATGTCCACCTAAGAAACATATGGTTCAGGTTCTTATAACTTTATGTGGTAGATGGGTATCTTGAGCCATTCCCAGAACATTGTGGGAAGGTTGTGTGCAAAATAACCATTGGACAAGCACACTCTCACCAATGTCTTAGACACATATAGTTCTCAGAAAGTTATATGCTAGATGAGTTGTTTCCTTTGAAATTAGGTCTTGTTTGAATAGACTAAAATGAACAGCTTTGTATGCGTAATAAATCATGGCATTCTAGCTCCATCCTGGTGGCACAGTGGACTAATTCCAAGGATAGAAAACAGAATATCATAAGCTCAAATCTCACTGATGCTCTGTCATCATAAACAAGAAATGTGTTTGCATGATTAATGTATAAGGAAATTAATTGATATCTGTACTTGGAGTTCAAACAAGTTAACCCCCCCAATTGTTTTATTATATATATATATTTTTTTTAAATAATGCACTCTACACACCAAAACCTTGCCAATATAAATATATATTTACTAACGGTATATTTACTGCGTTAGTAAATTGACTCTGGCTATCTATTCCGATTTCAGAGTACTCTGAGTGTGCCAGACCGCGCAATAACGGATCAATTTACTAACGCACATCACCCGAAGAATATGACCGGTGTCAGTAAACGTTGGCAAAAAAAGTAATTAAATTGTTGCCAGCAGCACAGTTACAGTCACTGACACTCTAGATAACATAAAAGCAGTATAACCAGCTCTGCTAGGGTGAGTAAAATGGTCAGAGTGAGGTGTTTTCTCATTTGTGTCTGGAAGTAGCTAGCAAGCTAGCCAACTTTAGCCAGTTAGCTTGGGTGGTTGATTGTCGTTGTGAGATCAGAACACTCAGATCAACCCTACTCCTCATCAACCTTACGGCCAGAGTGCGCTCTGAACGCTCCTAGAGCAAAACGCTCTTAATGTATGAACAGGCAATCTGACAACGCTCTGACGTTACCACCCAGAGTGCACTCTCACACACTGGAGGCAATTTACAAACGCACCCTTAATAAGTCCATGCAGAAGCGTTTGAAAACAAACCCAGGGCCAGTGCCATTGTTGATGCTACAGTATTTGCATTGAAAAAGTGCCCAGCAGTCAGGAAATCAAGTAAATCAAGTAAGTAATCAAGTAAGTGTCTGTAGATAAATTATTAGAATGACAGTAAAACAGTTATACTATGTGTTTGCTGAGTAATTAGATCAAATTCACTACGATTGTGTTTATTTTCCACTTTGATGGGGAATTTTCTGTACAGTTATTTTCGCTCACATTGCTGGTCCCATTGTTTAGAATTATTCCGCAATTAGGCAAAGAGTTATGGGATATTAGAATCCTCTTGTTCTAACCTGTATATTTTAGGTTTGACTTCTTCAAACAACGCACCCTTAAAAAGTATGCTTGATAGCATTCCAACCACACCCACAAACCATAGAAACGGACTATGTTTTTTTTGCTGTGCATTAGACCTTTGTGGTTTGGACAGTCTGCAAACACACCCTTCCAGAGGCGCAACATGTATACACATGGAGATTTTCCGTGGAAAGGTTTCTCTCATCATAACTAAACATTTAATAGATAACTGTAAGAACCTCATATTAGTATTATTCATAATTGTACTGTTTAAAAAAGAAACTCACAAATAAACACATAGAAACCTGTACGCCATTTTGTTGTACATACTTTTAATGCTGGGGGGAAAGTTACTCTGCGGGTGTGGTCTCTCAGAAGCGAGACCGGGAAATAAAGGTGTGGCCTTGTGGGGGGAACCCGTTTATATACGCCCTGACACACAGCTTTCCCTGTCTACTGTATCTCTGCCAACTGAACGGAGCTACTAACAGGTATTTCTTCATTTGGGTCATACACCAGCCAATGCTTTGTATTGTGTATCAGCTGCCTGTACTGTAATCTGGAGAAATTCGTTTTTGTGCATTGTTATACTAATATTAGTTTTAAGGAAGGTTCACGTTGAATTTTACGACAGCTTTTGTGTAGGGAGATAGAGGGCATATTACATAACCAGGAAGAGATTTTAATGTCGGATGGTTAGATATACAGTATCTCACACTGGATATGCAGTATGATATCTTCTGTATCACAGCGCACACCGCTTAAACATGGCATGCCAACGATCCCAAATGGATTCCTACTGCTTAAGTTGATCAGTGGCCTTACAAAACGAGTGAGGACCGGAAAGGTTTTTACAGAAGATAGTACCTGCGATTCACGATTCAACCAGTCTTAGAAAAATATTTGCTATCTAGAACGGTTCTTCGGCTGTCCCCCATAATATAACCCTTTTTAAAGAACCATTGTTTGTGCAAGGTAAAACCCATTTGGGTTCCATGTAAAACCCTTTCGAGTGAGTGTTCTACCTGGAACTAAAAATGTTCTACCTGGGAGAAAAAAAGGGTTCTCCTATGGGGACAGCCAAAGGACCCTTTTGGAACTCGTTTTTCAAAGAGTGCAGTTTTCATGAGGCACTGAACTTTCCACAAAACTGAGCAATATGACTGAATGTTTGCTCTAGGTAGGATAGTATTTTTTCACTCTAAGTCAACTTATCATGTTCCTACCTGTCCTGTTTTCATTTCTACATGTACATTTGAGTCATTAAGCAGATGCTCCTATCCAGAGCTACTTGGTTAGAGCATTCATCTTAAGATCGCTAGGTGAGACAACCGCATACTGTATCACAGTCGTACATCTTTCCTCAATAAAGAAGTTCTAAGCAAAGTCCGCGCTATTAGGAAAATATAAGTGCAATTTTTTTGTAATGCTTTTCTTTTATTACAGCCCCTCTGTTTTCACATTTCTACTCTGTCTGATAGGATAGTAATAGCAGTCAGTACATATCCGGTTAGGAATCTAAATATAGCAGAGAATCATCCCTCCTCATGACCATGACAATTGTTAGTTAGGCCTCATGGTACACAAAGAATCCAGGAAGTAGGCTAATTTTGAATAAATACTTTTAGTTTACTTTTGAAATATGTAATGTGTTCAGAACTATTATATATTATAGGATATTATTATTTTAATTTGTAAAGTGCTTTTCTCAGACCCAAGGTGCACATTGATTTAAAAAAATATATGTATAATAATAAAAACACCAACAACAAAGTTATATACAGGTGTTTCCAGAATACTAGCAGAGGTCCTTGAAAGCTTTTCTGAAAGCACAGTCTTGAGCTGTGCCTTAAAGAAGGACTGAGACTCTGCAGCCCTAATAGTGTCTGGAAGTGCGCTCCACAGTCGCGGAGCAACTGAAAGCCCTGTCACCCGTAGTTTTTAGTCTACTGCAGGGCTGCTAAAGGGAGATGGACCTGGAGGAGCGAAGGGTGTGTGTGGGGCAGGTGGGTAGAATGTCAGACCGGTATTATGGCTTTGTCTGTTGAAATAAACACCTTACCTCCACCAATATCCTGACTCAAATTAGCTCTGGTCTGATGCATATGAAAGAGAATTCCAAATGGGTGTGGTGAGGATAGGGTAGGTGTTCCCCTGATTGATACAGTCTTATGACATGAATGCATTCTTATAATTCTGTACAGAAAACATTACCTACCTGTATGGTTCCACAGAAAAGACTACGGCTAATGTTTGTCATAAACATTTGAGCATACTTTCCTCTCATACTTTCCTCTCATACTTTCCTCTCAAGACCTGTATGGTTTGAAGTCTTTAAAACATACAATAATTTTAACTCCAACATTTCACTCTCCTTTTCAGATACAATGGATGTAAGTAAACACTTTTTCTAATATTCTATCAAATTGCAAGAATGCTTAATACTATAAGAAATAAAGAGCTCACTGTATTTCCCCAGCTAGCACATTTGGTTCCTTGGAAGTTGTGGGAACGTACGTTTCTGGTTTCAGGAAGAAAAAATGTAGCCTGTTCTGGGAACGTTTATTTTTAGATTGCAGGGAGATTATGCAAATGTTTTACTCTGGATCCTTAAGTTTTCCTGTGAGGGTTTATTAACACTCAGAGAATAAAAATTCTAGGTTATTTTGAGTTTTTTTTAATAACTTCCTTAACTGTCACTGAATGTTTCAAGACTTTTAACAACACTGCTAGCTTATTTTGGGGTTTGTTGTTTTGAACGCCAAGCACATGTACATTTAATTTCCTTAGGCATTAATCTTGCAATTTGTTATTGTGACACGGCATCAGTGAGATTCAACCCTATAATTGCCTGTTCTCTATTGATGGATTTATTCCACTGCACCTCCAGAATGGCGCAAGCATGCCATTTTGTTTTTATGCCTACAAAGCTGTTCATTTTAGTCTGTTCAAACAGACCCCATTTCAAAGGAAACAAGCACTCATTAATATCAGGTGTGGCCCGTTAGTGGGCGCAGCAAATGCACCTGATCACACTTAACAAGATAAAGGATAGAGTGAGTTTTTTTTAATGCTGAGAACAGAATGTATATGTCTTTAAATAACTTTAGTAACGTTCAGAGAACGTTCTAATGTTTTCTTGTGGTTTTTATGCAACATTTTCTTAACGTTCTTGGAAGAATTTGAGGACATTACTTTTAAATAAAGAAACCTGTAGGAAACGCTATGCAGAAGTACTGAAATTCCCACTGAAGAACGTTCACTGAACTATTTGAGAACATTTGGGGTGTTGGGGTCACATGGGCCGACGATGTCTCATAAGATGATATATATATTTTTTAAAGGTTTATGTCCCTCCAGTTGAAAAAATGTGTGATAGCAGTGCAGCAATTGTAGCTTTCTGTGTTATCACTCTTTCATTCCTCCATCCCATTCATTTGACCCTATGACAAACCATGTCAGTTTACACCAAATCATTTCTCATGTATGCCCTTTAATCATATATCATTGGAAAGCTTAGATTCACAGCTATCCATCAGACACATTTTCGGAAATGTTCAGGGCCCAGCATCTTAAGTCAAAGTTCATCGTTAGAACCTTCGTAGGAGCATCATTCAATCTCCCAGCTGTTTCCCAAAACCAGTTACTTACCTCAGACGACTCGCAGAACAGCTAAGTGCGTCATTAGATGTTTTAGATTTTTTGCCCATCCGCGTCATTTTATTCACAGATCTCAGCTAAACATAGATCAACTTCTTCGTGCTGTCTGACTGTGACCGCCGATAACTTAAAAATGAAGTTGACTACAAATGCAAAGTTGTCAAAGTGTTTGTAATTGTCACAAACAAGTGAAGGATAAAAAAATATGCTTCAAATGAAAGCAGAGATGACTGCATTTAAATATAAATGGGCTACATGGATGCACTATACAGTGCATTCAGAAAGTATTCATACCTCTTGAATTTTTCCACATTTTGTTGCGTTACATCCTTATTCTAAATAGTTTATTTTCCTCATCAGTCCAAATGTGAGATTTTGGGTTCCAACCTCTGTCTTTGTGAGACGCGAAGTAGGTGAACGGCTGAGCTCCGCATGTGTGGTTCCCACTAAGTAGTTCCCACTGGGGCGGCAGGTAGCCTAGTGGTTAGAGTGTTGGACTCCCAACAAGGTTGCTAGATCAAATCCCTGTGCTGACAAGGTAAAACATCTGTGCCCCTGAACAAGGCAGTTAATCCACTGTTCCTAGGCCCTCATTGAAAATAAGAATTGGTTCTTAAATGACTAGTTAAATAAAAAAAGAAGCATGGAGGTGTGGTGGCGCTTTGCTGGTGACCGCACCACCACACCTCCTCCATGCTTCTTTTTTTTTATTGGTGTCAGTGATTAGATTTCAAAATCAAGGTACACTTAACCAGCAGGGCTACCACAGCATTCTGCAGTGATATGCCATTCCTGCTGCCACCACCATGCTTCACCATAGGGATGGTGCCAGGTTTCCTCCAGACGTGACACTTGGAATTCAGTTCAAGGAGTTCAATCTTGGTTTCATCAGACCAGAGAATCTTGTTTCTCATTGTCTGAGTCCTTTAGGGGCCTTTTGGCAAACTCCAAGCGGGCTGTCATGCCTTTTTATTGAGGAGTGGCTTCCGTCTGGCCACTCGACCATAAAAGCCTGATTGCTGGAGTGCTGCACAGATGGTTGTCCTTCTGCAAGGTTCTCCCATCTCAACAGAGGAACTCTGGAGCTCTGTCAGGGTGCCCATCGGGTTCTTGGTCACCTCCCTGACCAAGGACCTTCTTCCCCGATTGCTGTTTGGCTGGGAGGCTAGCTCTAGGAAGAGTCTTGGTGGTTCCAAACTTCTACCATTTAAGAATGATGGAGGCTGCAGTGCTAGAGGTGTCCCTACAAACCCGTGTTCGATCCCAGGCAGTCTCAAAGCCGTGCACAATTGGCCCAGCATAATTCGTGGAGGGTTTGGCTGGCCGGGATGGCCTTATGCCATTGCGCTCTATCGACTCCTTGTGGCATGCACTCTGACTTTGGTCGCCAGTTTTACGGTGTTTCCTCCGACACATTGGTGCGGCTGGCTTCCAGGTTAAGCAAGCAGTGGGTCAAGAAGCAGTGCGGCTTGGCAGGGTCGTGTTTCGGAGGACACATGACAATCGACCTTCACCTCTCCCAAGTCCGTACGGGAGTAGCAGCGATGAAGACTGTAACTACCAATTGGGGAGAAAAAGGGTTAAAAGTAGTATTATTATTTTTTTTTTTTAATGAATGAATGGAGGCCACTGTTCTTGGGGACCTTCAATGCTGCAGACAATTTTTTTGGTACCCTTCGTCAGGTCTGTGCCTCGACACAATCCTGTCTTGGAGCTCTATGGACAATTCCTTCAACCTCGTGGCTTGGTTTTTGATCAGACATGCCCTGTCAACTGTGGGACCTTTTTATACAGACAGGTGAGTGCCTTTCCAAATCCATGTCCAATCAATTAAATTTATCATAGGTGGACTCCAATAAAGTTGTAGAAACAAGGATGATCAATGGAAACAGGATGCACCTCTATTGCGAGCCTCATAGCAAAGGGTCTGAATAGTTATGTAAATAAGGTATTTTTTTTAAATATACATTTGCCAACATTTCTAAAAACCTGTTTTCACTTTGTCAATATGTTGTGTGTATGTATATATTGTGTGTAGATTAATACATTTTAGAATAAGGCTGTAACGTAACAAAGATTTTGAAAAGGTAAAGGGATCTGAATACTTTCCGAATTCACTGTCAATGTAAATTACAATGTTAATTCATCCTATCATGTAGTAAACAAAAGTGTTAAACAAATCAAAATATATTTTAAGATTCTTCAAAGTAGCCACCCTTTTTGGGCACCTTAACACAATTCTGTGAATAATTTAACATCTGTATATCTGGCACACCTGTCATGTGGTTGTGTATTCTACATCATTCTACATGAACATTTTAAGATATTTCTGGTGTTACTACAATTACATTTCAAACAGGTGTGGTCCAATAAGACCCCATTGAGTAGTTTGGTGGCTATATTGGGAAAAAGGCTTCTGTGGGGTTAATGTGTGAATTCTCTGATGGACCTGTATCTACAGATCCTTTTAATAATCAGGCCTAGATGTGTGTGTGCAATTTGCTGCCTCTTATCAAAGTTAGAATACAAAAACTTAGCTGTCCAATTACATGGAATTCTATGGCTAAGCTTTCAACATTTTAATGTCAATGGCACTTATGGGAGATTTATTTTATTTTTTACAATAGTTGTAGCTGGTCATGTCAGTTGGTTTTATATATAATTTGAAAGGTAATTTCCTTACCTTTCCAAAACACTTTTTTAAAGTGATTTAAATGCATCATGCTTTCCCTTTTTAAAGCCATTTTATACAGGTACATTTGATATCTAACATAAGTCAAAGTTCTGTTGACCTGAACATTTTGAAATTGTCTGCAAGATAGCTGTGAATCTAAGCTTTCCAATTGCACATATATGTATAAGTGAGCAATAACTTGTTGTATGACATTGTTTGTCAGGGGAAAAATGAATGGGATGAAATAAAGAGTGGTAACACTCAGCAAGCTACTGAGTCGTTATTCATGTCATAAGAAGGAATTCCCCTCAACCACGCCCACAAATTGGGGAATACAAACATTCTTTCCCATTGACCCCCCATTGTAAAAGAGCCAACTTCATTGTTCATTTTTTGTTATACAGAAATAATAAAACATGCCAAAAAACTGCTTGTTAACCAAGTAAAAAATCCCGACCTACGGTTCAATGAAACTATGTAGGGAAATAGAGCCTGCGAGAAGAGCCCTGTGGCTTCAGGCTATTCAGCGTGGGAAATGTGGGGACCCGGTGTCCATGTAGGCTACGTGTAGCTACTGTGTGTGGAAAACATGTAATCTCAGGTAAAACCTACTTGTAGCTGTGTAGTCTGTGTTGTTGGTTTTGCTAGCTTAATGTTCCAGTCGGTAGCTAGCACTCACTCACGTGGTTAGCAGCATCATGAAAAGGGGCGTGAGGGAAGCCCTACAATATAAAGTTTTTCTAAGTAGTGAGAAAACAGTTGCGAGGAGGCAATGTGGAAAAGGGATCTTTAGAAATGTTGTACTTTTCTTAAATGTAGTTTTGTAATTGACTAAAACAAGCAGATAACAACAAGAGAATTGCATTTGAAAAATTCAAGTTTTTGAAGTGAGTCAATGGAGCCTAGGTAACCACAGATTGTTTTCCCCCCACAGGTGGGCGGGCCGCAACGTTCTATCTAATACCGACTGGCGTGATTGCTGCACTGCAATCACACATTTTCCATCTCTAGGGACATAGACCTTCAAAAAAAATTAGGAGACATCTTCGGCCCAAGTGAGCCTAATATGGACTAATGTCAAACCAGTTGAACATTCCTAGAACATGACCAAAATTGAAATGAAAGGTAAACATGTTTGAACTTTTAAGACACATTTTGTTAAAGTAATGAAATACCAAGAAAATTGTTATTTTGTCAAGTTCCTTAAATGTGCTGAGAATATGCCAAAGCCAAACTACTATCCTGCACCATTCCCAGAAAGTTGTGGGTAGGTTGTATGCAAAATAACCATAGGACTCCACGCTCTAAGAAACAAATGGTTCTCATAACATTATGTGCTAGCTGGGTCCAGTGAGAAATTAAGCAAGGAGACACATCCACTTGTGCACACTACCTATCCCCTCTCTCACCCTGCTCTGCTTCCCCTCTCTCACCCTGCTCTGCTTCTCCTCTCTCACCCCGCTCTGCTTCCCCTCTCTCACCCCGCTCTGCTTCCCTTCTTTCCCTACAGCTTTCAGATGCTCTGGGTGGTGAACCGGGCTGGCCAAGCCAGAACAACCAGCAGAGTAGTGGGGGCGTGTGGCCTGGTGGGCAACCCAACCAGCCAACATGGCCAGGACAGCCTGGTGGTCAACCGGCTTGGCCTGGACAGCAGCAACCAGGCCAGCCTGGTGGTCAACCGGCTTGGCCTGGACAGCAGCAACCAGGCCAGCCTGGTGGTCAACCGGCTTGGCCTGGACAGCAGCAACCAGGCCAGCCCGCCCCCATGTGGCCTGGACAACAACCAAACCCTTCCCAACCCTCATGGCCCGGACAACCAGGTGGGGGACAGCCCAGTCAGCCGACATGGCCAGGACAGATTAGCCAACCTACTGCACCCGGATGGCCAAGCCCAAGCCCCGGTCCAGGCCCTGCCCAACCAACTGCTCCACAACATAGTTCACTGGTAAGAGAAGACATTCAATCCTGAGGATGTTGGGTATGACTGTTTGAAAAACCATGAGCACGGTTCTGCATGGTTCAGAACTATCTTTGTGACAGATTATCTCTCATGACCTCTACTCAGACATTATTGTAAACCTGTCCTAATGACACTCAACTGGTTTTGGTTGTTTTTATTTGCTGTTTTCAAAAAACTCATTTTATTTCCCCAACAGAAAGTGCCATATGACCTGAACCTGCCAAATGGATGCTACGACAAGATGCTCATTACAATTCGTGGGACAGTTAACCAAAATGCCAAAATGTCAGTATTCACAACAAAATATAGTTTCCGTCCGTGGTAAATTGTGAAGATCTACACTGTAGCTATTTCCACACTTTGATTCTTAGTGTTGCTCAGTTATTTTAGTCTTGTAGCCAGCAGTAGTTACTCAAATGGCATGCCTTTCCTTGATATGTTGCCTGCAAACTTCTTATACCATAACCTAAGTACTAGTCTGTTTGTGCCATCATACCACTCATTGCCACTTGTCATGCCAAATTTCATGTATAGGATGACAAGGAGTTGGAATGATGGCACAAACAGATCTGGGACCTGGCTACTTCTACTGCTACTCCCAATCTAATAAGGACTAAAATCTTATCAAATACAAACGGTTGTTCCTTTGTTCGAAGTGTGTGATGCATAAGTATCCATCTCAGGATGTAAACAGAGACTAATAGAAGTTAGACGAGAGGATCTAGATAATCAAGCTCTGGGTAGTTAACAAATCTAGATTACTGTCAAATGTAAATCAATGAGGCCCCTTTTGAAAGAGGTTGGCAGACAGTAATCCCAATAGAGCATCTTGACATCATTATTTCCAATCCTCACCTGAATACAATTTAACTGATGTAAGGACAATGGGTGAGAATAGAACAAATGATCTGTGATTATTTCAAAACCAGATAATACCAATCACTTTAAAGTCAAGAGTAGACCTACAGTAACTATGGCCACAAACTCAAAAAGCTCACATCACCATGGAAACCGTCGCCGAGTGCTGTTGAGCATGTGGCTCATAGAACACACACACATTCATCACAAAACATAATGCTGTTGTCTGACTTGTAATCGACACTACAAGATAAACGCATTGGTGATGTAATTGTCACAAAATCCAAGGTTTACCACTATGTTATTAGCTTCGTCCCAAATATGTTTGTGCTCTTGAAACACCATTGCTCATTGTCAAGCCAAACAAATAGTTTGAAAATAAAATGAGTCACAAGGAGTTGGTATGAACACTGCTATTATCTCCCTGTAGGTTCACCATCAATCTAACCAAAGGGAATGACATTGCCATGCACTTCAACCCACGCTTTAATGACCAGGGAAAGAAAACGATTGTGCGGAACAGTCAGATAGGCAATACATGGGGAAAAGAGGAGAGGGAGCACAATCACTTCCCCTTCACTCAGGGACAGCCCTTCGAGGTGAGGAATCAATCTTCTGGTTTACTTCATGTCAACCAATCAGAGTTTTAAAAAAAATGATGGCTGGGGTCCATTGGGTATTAGGTTGTGTCCCAAATGGCACCCCCCTATATAGTACATTACTTTTGAACAGAACATGCTTTGGTCAAAAGTAGTGCTCTAAATGGGGAATAGGGTGCCATTTGGAAAATATCTTTAGACACTCCTGTATTAATCTCAAGATATTTTCAGTTGTATGATTTAAAAAAATGTCAAACAAATTAAAAGGTTATTCGTGATCAACAGATCATGTTTTACAATCCATATATTAATTTATATTTCAGTCATATCTTAACACATTCTTTGATTTTGCATAATAATGAGTTTGTGGTCCTGTGTTTTTCCAGATGAAGATCATGTGCACTAACAGTGAGTTCAAGGTGGCAGTGAACAGCTCACACATCCTGGAGTTCAAACACCGCATCCGTGATATCCAATCCATCAAACACCTGGTCATCTATAATGATGTCACCCTCACGTCTGTGGAGATTGACAAACTATAAGATCTAGCAGGGTTGGCTTCAGCCATAGAAATAGAATGACCAGATTAGCCAAAGTCCCTCGGGTTCTATTTTTATGGTTCCAGTGACCTTCCATCATTGAGCTTGAGTCTCAAGCTTTAACCCAGTAGTACTACCATCATATTCTGTACTTCTACTAAGCTGGTATATTCTCTGTGGAAAAATATATTTTCTTAGTCTTTTAATAAGAGGAAAAAGTCAACAACTTAACTTACAAATTCATTGGTTTTAAGTCTGAATAGGTACATACATTTTAATGTAAACCACCTATATCCAATGTTATACTCAAACATATTTTTTTTCATTGACTGATATCGCTTCCTCCAGATACAGTATGCGTTTTTGTGATTTCTTTTTAATTTTTATTGTTGTATAACCTTTCACACTAGGTGGCACAGTTGAGACTTGAATGTTTTAGAACCACAACAAGCCTAGTATTTGCTGTGGCAAAATAAACATTACCTTGGCTACCTATACCACACAGTAGTAGATGAATTTGAGAACACCAATGCATATTACCACTTACCATATAGGCTATTACTTTGCATTAGTGAATGAAGGACCATGTCTGTAAAATCCTGTAAATATACTGTATTTTAAAGCTCTTTCTCAACCCTGCAATCATGAGCAAGTTCACTTGTTAGTGCATGACATCATTACATTACCATCTTTCTGTAGTGTTTCCATAAGCAGTGATTATCTTGTTTCCATTACCAGCCATCAGCGCTTAACATGTGTATTCAGGGAAGAGAGTGTCAATATCTGTGAGTGATATTACGGTTGACAATCATATCTCAAATTAAGTAAATGTGACTATTTACACAAAGACCACATTGACTGAATCCACATGGAATCTTTTCACTGGTAACCACTAAACAAAATATGAGGAGACTTAAACTACAGAGATACCTTTAAATACTATAATTTGATTTATCTTTGATTACTCTCCTGATTAAATAGTTTGAAGTCCCTTTAAAAGAAGTGAACTGTTATTTTAGAGCTTCTGCTGCTGCTGTCTATCATCAAATGTGTTTTTCTCCATTATGTTCTTCTTAAGCAATAAGTTACATCACAATGTGGAAGAGCACATAAAACAAACTTGTTACAGTTGCTCTCATAACAGCCCTCTCTCAATCCATGTTCACAAACTTGTTATTACATTTACAGCCCTCACTGCCCTCCACCAACCCACAGCAATGAGCCCATCGCACTGTTAAGCTCACAAGATGAGACTGACGAGATGCATGTAGACACATGATAAACTTTTCCCCCACCCCAGCCCGGCATGCCTCTGGCTGTTGTCTATAATCTACCAGCCAGACCATGTCTCCTCCTGATAATTACTTCCCCAGCAATAACTGATAACAGTGTGTCAGGTAGACAGGGCAGATCGGTAGGCATGTGTATGTGGGTACACATTCTTAGAAAAAATGGTGCTATCTAGAACCTAAAAGGGTTCTTTGGATGTCCCCATAGGAGAACCCTTTTCAGAACCCTTTTTGGTTCTAGGTAGCGCTCTTTTGGGTTCCATGTAGAACCTTGGAACCAAAACTGTTTTTTACCTGGAACCAAAAAGGGTTTATCTATGGGGACAGCTGAAGAAGCCTTTTGGAACCTTTTTTTCTGAGAGAGAGAGAGAGAGAGAGAGAGAGAGTGTGTGTGTGCAAGTTTGTGTGTCAGGTAGACAGGAACAGACAGAGGGGCCATGGGAAAAAGGTCAGGTGTAGCCAGGCGTGGTGCACATGTTTACAATACTGTAGTGTATGATAATACACAGAGCTCCATGGTACCTATGATTTTGTGGTACTTGGTTGAGATACAACACACACTTTTTTTTTAAAGGCTTCCTTGATGTTGGCACTAGCACAAACACAGAACCATGAATATGGGTCACCAACACAGGAAAAACTGTCTCTTAAAAGAGTTCAAAGCTTGTATGTCTTTAAGATAACAGTCAGCACCTTACCTCTGGTATATGATTCAATGATCAACTATGAAGATGGTTTAAAGCTATGGGTGGGGGGGAAACACTGACAGAGATCACATTCCTCTCTACACTAGGCTACTAAAAGAGGCTGGCACATGCTTAGCTGACTGACACTATTCTGTGTGTTGTGGCTATTGTGGCCTATGGCGGGAAACAAGGGTTACATCCCAAATAACACCCTATTCCCTATATAGCATTTATTTTAATCATACTCCTATACTGTAGGTTCTGGTCAAAAGTAGTGCACCAAAGTGCAATAGGGTGTCATTTGGGATAAACAAAAAGACTCCTTAGTATCATGACGTCAGGTCAGTGATTCATTTTTAATGATGGAAACAGACTACGGACTGAATCTCGATGGAAACTGAAGACAGAAGAGATTGATTATTCAATGACTCTTCTATGCCTACATATAAACTGCTGTGAACTTCATAAAGGTTGGAACTTTGAATTGTTCTCAAATCGCTTTTGCACCTGGTTTATGGTATGGCTTGTAATTGGGATTTCAGAACTCTTATAGTAATATAATATCATTTTGGTCACCTATAATTTTGGTCACCCGTAAATAATAACGCTTTAATCTATTTTAAACATTTCATATTGTCAATTTTTTTTAAATGTGTTTCCTCAAGTAGGCCTATTCCGAAAATGTAAATTACCTATATAAATGATCAATCTTAGTTCAATTCACCGAGTACAGTATTGTCTTTGACGCAATTATTTTGCGCGTGCATGATAGTTTTGCGGACACGTTCATCATTGTTGAAGATGCAAGCACGTCAGAACGCTGAGCGCTATAATATCAAGCAGGGGACGTCGCTCGCTCGCGAATATCTTTTGCAAAACGACTAGCTAGTGTGGGATTGTAAGCAAGAGCGTAGCATCAAATACGGACGAACATTATAACGATTTTACTCCTTATATGATAGTTATGAATACCGTATAATTATAGATACGGTAATAATAAATTATAAGGTCACCGCTGAACACCGAACACTGCGCTGCTTTGCCCAGCAAGTGCTCATAGTAAGGCAGGGGATTGGAGACCTCATCATTTCCGAGTTTTCGCAGCGGCACAGGTCAGTTTGAACGTTTTGCCTTTGCTTTGGTATTCCTCTATATGTGTACAGTTAAATAGCTAGCTAGCTACATTAATTAAATTAACACATTCTAGCTAATATAGTTAAACTGAGTTGACATTCTGCCAACCCAGCACACAAGTAAAAAAAAAAAAAGAAAAGAAAGTTGTATAACTAACTAGCCATTAGCAATGCTAACGCTAGCTAGCAGCGTTAACGTGCCTGGAAAGTCGAGGTGGGTGGAGTGGAGATGGACACTGATGGGTCCGTTTAAACACTCGCTTAGATTGCACTGCAATTCATTTGAATCTGATAAGGTAATTGGTTAGTTAAATATTTGGCCACACAAAGTTAACCAGCGTTAGCTTGCTAACGTTATGGACTTATTTTGTACGGAATGTGTTAGCGTGTACCTAGCATTAACGTTACGCCACATAACTAACTGCTAACGTTAGTACCTTGACTATGATGTTGCTTTCCTCAAACCTTCGCTGCATGGGTGGATAAGGCCTTTTCAAATCGAACAAACGTTTATCAACGTTACTATCTCGTTTTGTGGAAATGTAACGAGCTAATTTTAAACTATAAATTAACAATGTAGGTAACAATGTCGTTGTGGCTGGCAACTTTTTCCCCCCCACAGTAGTTTAGCAAAAGAGCTGACTGAGCTAGCGCTTCGGCATAACACAACAAGCTCACGCGTTTGTTATCCTATTGACAAGAAAACAACACGCATGGTCGTTACTAAATCTAAACATTGTCACTTATCTAAAAGCTAGCAATCTTACCAAGTGGCTAACGTTACGTTGTGTATGAATAGTTTGTGTAGCGGTGTTGACTGTGTCGCTAACAGCTACTTTTCTTATTATGAATGTATTAACATGGATAATCCAATTATTAATGTTAGGTGCTCTGATATGTACAAGGGTAAATTATTGCCTGTCCTTTGGATGAACTATAAACTAGGCGCATACACTGAGAAAATCAGAGATGGATGGGACTTGGAGCAGTCCCTTTCCTTGACCAGACATACAGTCCCAGAAACCTCATTGCACATCCCTTAGCCCTGAAACAAAATAGTTGCATTCAACACTTAGCTGTGCATTTACAAAACATGATTGTTCATTTAAAGTGGTCATTGTCTTTACTGATTGAAGAGAACTCTCAGCTTTGTCCAAAGTGTAAAACAACCTTTCCTTACTTTAGCCTTGGATTACTTCCATCTTGATTGTAGATGGCCTAGCCTTAGAACCTTCCGGAGTGTGTTAGTTTAAATTATGAGCGTCTTTAAATGTCAGCTAAATGACGTAGCACGAGAAGCACTGCAGATATTGCAATGAGCAAGACTTCGTTCAGTCACACATGGTATCTGTGCAAGGATTCACATCATGCTCTTACAATGTGATAGCCACGGGACTAAAACAGCAGACGTTTAGCCTGGCTAGTTTTTGCTGAAATGGGCCCACCGTGCTGTTTACTTTGTGCATCAATGTCATATCACTGACTCTACCTTTAATGTCCCATCTTAATATGAGTGAACCTTGATTTTGGTTGTGCTTAAAGACCTCCTCCAGTGATAAAAAAAAAAAAAAAAAAAACTTTTACTGTTGAAAAGCAGTAAAAGTTCCACTTGTGCTATGTTGACATGTCTGGACCACCTATTGAGACATGTCTTTTGTTAGGTTAATCAGGTGTTAAATGAAGTTAGGAGACTGGAGTGCAACATTAAGTAATTCACTTCCCATTAAACAGTGATTGGCTTAAAATAACATTCTTTTGAGGAAGTAAACCACTGCATGTTGTGAGGTGCTGAAGGTTATTGCACACAGCACACACATACTCTTGTTTGTCTTGCAAATAAACGTTTAGCCCACACTTTGTACTTAGACCTGGCCTGTGATTAACAAGTCAATTGTCTGTGAGAGGCGCTGATGGATTCCATGGGTCTGTTTTTGCCATGGGATTTATCTTTAACAATATTGTAAGTTGTGCTTGTTGTATAATAAAATGCACTTCTGTTTAGTCTTTTTCTTGCTACGTATTCATATGGTGGCACTCTATTCAACGTACTAGTTCTCCAAAGTGTTTCTAATCAATGTTAGGCTGTTCCTCATTTTGTTGGTAGTGGTTTGTGCTGATACACTAGGCTAAGTGCCTGATCCACTTATGGTATTGAGTGGTTGATTTAATTGTACAGTCGGAGAAGGTTTTGGCACTCCCATGGAACTGAAGCAGATGTTTATGGGTGGATCTTGTCTCCATTGATTTTAATATTGAACACCTCCCAACTACTGTAAGACCTTATGGACAGTACATGCCACCATGATTGTCAGCTGTGCGAAGTAGATCACCTGCTGGGTGTCAACAAAAGGTACAGATTCAACATGTATAATTGTTGGGAAATGACGGCCAATGTTCTGTGGTCAGAGGGGATAGGATGGTCACCCTCTGCATTTAATCATTTGTCGGTCTGGTGTGTTTTCTCTCTTAGCCAATTAATCCATCAGAACCCCTTAACTGTCTAACAATCATCTCACGTGTAGGCCTAGGCCCAAATTGTGCAATGATGCATTTACAATCTTACTTAACTGGGAGAAATAGTTTGACTCCAGGATCTGACATTAACAATGGCCCGCTGGCCTGGGGTCAGTAAAAACGTGTTGGGCCAGTGGATCTAGTCAGTCACTGACCCAACAGGGCCACTAACTTTCCCGCAAAATTTGCATTCCAGTTCAACATTTACCTGCTCTGTTGCAGTCTGCCATTGAAAACCATTGAAGACTAGACAACACGTGGAAAAGTAATGCTATTTGTATTTGGTCAATATGTTTGGTGGTTAAAGCACCGTCATGCTCCCCGGGAGTCAGAATTTCTCATTCTCGAGCTGTACATAAGTTGATGTGTTCACATGGCAGCTGTCCAGAGCAAAAAGAAGAGCTCATCAACCCACTCGTTCAGCTTATTTATTTTAGGGAAAGTGATTTCTAAAAGGAAATATTCAATAGTGAACATGCTGGCTACTGTTGATAGTATGTAAAAAGAAATCTACAAGTTGCCTAGCATTTGTCTTGGATAGCCTACTGTACCCAGATCGATATCTTTTTTGGGGCAATGTCCTATTTTAAAAATTGTAATCTTAAAATGACTGGCTATTATACAAACACATGTATGTAATTAACACAAAGCAGTTCTAAAGAGTAGACTGATGTCTCACATTGTTAATTGATATTAAACAGCTTTTTAATACTTACCATAATAACCAAATGTAAGCTATTACCAGCTGAATATAGAGAGAAAGCTTGCCAATAGGCTCTGTATGACCCCAATATCTGGGCCAGTAGGGATTCCATTCGGGACAGTGAGAAAAGTTTACGTTGAATCCTGGACTCTACAATACATAATGAAAACAAGCACTCAGCTTCAGCGTTGTCAATTAAGATCGACAGAAATGTTCATGGCTTGTATCCATATCCTTTTTTGGGGCATTGAGCAACAGTTGCCGTGTAGCTTAGACATTTGTGTGCACATTTGGTGAGTCTCTTTTCGTCAAGCCCAGGCCCTGCGACCTACCTTTTTTATGAACAAATGATGAGAACCCCTTTTAGTGTAGTCTGAAATACCTTTACCACCTGTTGGGGTGAATTTGCCTATCCGTCCCACCAAGGCACCCAGACAACTGGACAGCTCAGTGTCAAAAACATATTTGTCCACTCTATTAAGACTTGCGTAGCAGGAGAAAGACGTGTTCAACCATGTCTCTAAAGTGCGGGCATTTTGGTCACATATGCTCCTAAATATTTTGCTTTGCGACTTGGAATTTTAATTTAGGAGCACCAGTGCACCTAGAAAAAAATTCATCCATTTAATTGTTGTAATCAATCATTTTATTTGTCATGTCCAGATTACAGCAGGTATAAAAGCTGCAGCTAAATGCTTGGGCGCTAGCTACCTATTAAAGGAAGAATTAGTATGCCTAGTAATAGCCTGGTATGTAAACAATAGGATATACAGTATAGTTAATGAACAATAGGATATACAGAATGGATAATAAATGTGCTATAAGTATGACTGGATTTAGAAAATATAAAGTGGTTAGTGTCTCGGTCAGTTGAATATATAGTAGAACACCAGCTGTGCTGGGTGGTAGTGTTTTAGGTCTCTAAGACGCAGATTTGTGACTGTGGTGGTTGCACCATTACTACAGAGAAAACGGCTCGTCTCTAACCCAAACCATTCAGCCGTTACCAGCACTACGTTTTTTTTCTCCTTCTATTGCACATTGGCGCTGCAGCTGGATGCATCTCCATTGGCATGCCGCGTTTTTACATTCATAAACCATGTCGTGGCCCCCTGACACCTCATGTTACCTCATTAGCTGGCTTGCTAACAACCTGGTAACTTTACCAGTCTAAACATTTGGGAGCACCGAAAGAATGGTAAAGGGATAACTTCATGAGCTCAATGATCATAGCAGTGAATGAATGACAGATTTGCACGTCTTCACACACAAACTTGATGTTCATAAAAGAGACCGTTTACAATTTTTTATATAATGCATCTCAACAGGAAACTGTGCTTTTACACAATGTAACGCTGTAATATTCCACAAATTACTTTGTACTTTCAATGACTGGTATTTGTATTGGCATTTTAGCTTGTATAATAAACAGTCTTTACAGTTTCTTGGGCACAACATGTGCTTTAACAGTAGATAGAATGCATAGACCAAATAAAGGCTGTATCAATATTTTCTGGTGCTGCTAAATTTGATCATAAGCTTTATTTTATTTACAGCCCTGTGTTCAACACAGTTTTTCCTACCTGACAAAACAAGCTGTTGATTGGAGTGGGTGAGGAGGGCCAGACCTGCGAGTGTAACAGGTTATGACAAGCCTTTGTGTTTTTTTAGATACGTGGCTTTTAATCCTGTCCTGTTCTGTTCCCACTGCTTTCTCTCTCGCTCTGCGTTGGCTTGTCTTTGCTCTTAGCCTTCCACCTGCCTGAGCCCCAATAATTCACCCTTGAGAACTTGAGAAAAGCTGAGGTGTTTGTTTTCTACTTCTTGGCCATACTACTTGTAAACAACAATTGAAAGACACATTTTGTAGTACAAAAGAGGTTGTCTTTGGCTGTTTGAATTGTCACCTTGCCTGTCCTTTTTACATGTTATATTCAGCCTGGCCTGTTGAATGCTCATACAGCATCCAGTGTGTTTGCCTTGTGCTGTGAGCACGTTTCCTACATGCTCATTGTCCCTCAGTGCATTCCAGCATTGGTCTTTTTCACACTGATTCATTTGGGTCAATGCTAAAGTTGGAGGCATGCTGCTTTGATGTTAGGCTACACAATTGCCACAAAGACATGGAAGAGAATGCCTGTGTTTTGGGACATACAGAAACACTATGGTAATTGTACTGTAATAAAGAAAAAGCTCAGTTTAAGTAGGAGAACTGAATGGTGTGTGACAAAGGTTTGAAACATGCTTTGACATTAGGCTACACAATTGCCACAAAGACATACAGACAGACCAACTGTATGGTGGGCTTCCAGATTACTGTAGTACAAGAAAGGCTATAGCATAGAACTGTGAATCATTAAATGCTGTGCGACTGTCTCAAAGGGCCAGATAGGAAGGAATTCACTAAGCCAAAAGAAACAGGGATGGTCGTTGTTTGTACAAGGTGTGTTGATAGCCTATATCCAGTTTCTCAGTGGAAAAAAAATAAAAGTTGCCCAGTCTTGACGTAACGCAACTGGTTTGCTCTGTCTTGTAGCGTAGGTCATGTCCGTATCCTCTGCCTGTAACTCGGCAGCATATGTTTCCCATTCCCCTGATGAGTTTCTATCCAATGGGCAGGGTGAGATAGATGAGGCTGTTGCCATTCCTGGTCTGGTGGTGTCAGAGCTGAAGCCTTGTGCTTGGCAATGGAGGGAATACACAGACACTTTAGGCTCTGGAAAGCTAGCTACTCATAGGCCCTTCACAGGCCCTCCTGAAGTAATTACTGAATCGCTGTGAACTTCTTAGTAGAGGTGTGGAATTCAAGACCTGTTAGGTAAGAGGTCCTCTGTTTCTGTGGGCATATGTATGCCTGCAATGGTGTTATTCATAGGCTGCATGTGTAACTAGAGCATTGACATTGAAATAGAAATCTACTCTATGTTGAAAAGCCTAATCATAAAAAAATATGGATATTCTTGTTTGAGCTTTTGAGGAGATCTGATTTTATAGTAGTCAAATTGTGTGTTGGTTTACCTAATATTTCCCTATTTTTAGACGGACCTTACTGAGCTAATGGCTTTATTGGCCCAGGCCCCAGCTAACATGTAGCAACTGATCAACAATAGGTTAAGTTAATGGGTTGTTGCCAGCTGAAGTCTTGAGATTATTTCTGAGTCTGTATGCTATGACATACTCATGCTGCTGAGAGAGAGAACCCCCAAATCAAAGGTCTTGTGTGCCATGTTACTCTTCCGACAGGACAGCACTTGTGTTACAAATGCTGTGCAGCACACTAACTCAGTATGTGGAATGTTGAGAGTATCATGGATGTCTCTGTACTTAGCCTGGATGGAACACATAACAGATCCTTGCACAACTGTTACTGGTCAGTCAGTGATCAGGATGCTCTATTCAATGGAGTCACGAGCAGTGAAATGTTGGTTGAACTTCTTTCTTTACGAGGTGTTTTGGTTATGATAGATTGATACTAAGAGTAGGAAAGCGCTGATTTGTTAGTGGTCCAAATATATTAAACGAAAGCAGCTTTCTCTCTGGTTGTTTTCTGATTTTATAGTTGGGGCTTGATGTTTCAGTGTTTTGGATGTACTGTCCTGTACACCACTAGATTAGAAAATCGCCTCAAAAGGTATTTCAACAGCGCTCGTCCACAAGTGCTTGGGTATGGAAATAGCTTTGTATACGAATTACAGGCAGTCAGGCAGCCGCACCCCTCTTCCCGGGTGTGTTTTAAAGTGCTATTGTATTTGTATGGAAAACCCCAGTAGGTTCAGGTGAAGGAAGTGCCTTATGAAAGGAGAGGGCAGCCATGCATTTATGGGAAAGGCTACGTGGCTGACGTGCAAACCTATATTTAATTTCCAAATTGGTTAAAATTGGGTTTGGTTAATGTTAGGGTTAGCCTAATGTAAGGGTCAGTTTTAGATTTGGCTAGTTGGGCTGTCAATTGGATCCTGGTCAGAAAAGTCTCCTTAAAGCATCGACAGAGAATACGTAGACTGGACCGACGGCAATGTGGTTTTGTCACACAAAAAATACGCTCCGGCATTTGACGCCGTTTTCTTCTACCTTTTGAGTCTCAGCGACTGCTCAGATAATAAACCAAACTACATCTCAACCTTATAGAATCCCCCCAAATATGTTGTTTTGAGGTGATAATGTTACTTTAGGCTAAAACAGATATGTGCCTTTTTTTCTTCTCTGTGACTAAAAGGGATGACATTCTATTTGTAGCTGATATGCGAGTGAATACATTGAATCAGCATATCAAATTAGGATAATGTTGTAGTTTACACTGGCAAGTATAAGAATATTTGCTAGGGCATATTTCATTTTAAATTGGATTATTTCACAAGGCGATGTAAGAAGCTAAAGCTTGCAGTGTTTAGTCAACTTCCTAGCAAGGGAGGACACTACTTTTGCTTTCACCACAAATGAGAAGACAACAAGAGAACCCCAAAATGTATTTTGTTTAGAAGTAATAACTAGTGATTACAGGCTATTGTGAAATGTTTGAACCTGCTGTAGCCAACTAGCTTGTCATGTGACTTTTTCTCTGACCAAACATGTTCTATTTTTAGCCGCTATGGGAATCAACACACAAGCAGCATATCAAACTGGGAAAATAAGTATATTTGACGGGGCATATCTTTTTTACATTTTTATACATCAGATTTATTTCACATGGAGATGTGGCAAGCTAAAAAGGCTAGCTAGATTGCAATGTTTTTAGCCAGGCTGCCAGCAAGCTATTCCCCCCGCCCCCTTGTAAATGGGACCGGCGAGGATATCATGTTACCAAAAGATGTCCGCTACTCCAAAAATCCAACTCCTCCCACATAGGCTTGTGTGGTATCCAGATACCGTCCTTCTCTCATCTCAGGATTTACGGTATTACTTACCGGCATAGCATACAAGAAAACACCAAATGCTAACAAAATTAGCACAAACTAATAGTGAAATCACAAATGCTATTAGCTAAATGCTAACAAGCGAAAACCGATTTAAGTATAGCTAGTAGTTACCAAATCTCATTTTCGGTGAGTGTGGACATTTTCCATCTAAAGTGAATGAGACATATTGTGCAAATTAACAAAGTCGTGACACTACTGCTCCTTCAGAAAAAATGTATGTGTACCATGAGCAGAGGAGAGAAGAACGGAGGAGGGGAAAACACTAGTAAGAAGCACAGGGAAAAATGGCAACTGTACAGAACTAAAGAGCTCTAACAGAAACCCCATTATTAGATACACTGTAATACAAAAGTATGTGGACACCGCTTCAAATTAGTGGATTTGGCTATTTCAGCCAGACCCTTTGCTGACCGGTGTATAAAATAGAGCACACTGCCATGCAATCGCCATGGACAAACAGTGGCAGTAGAATGGCCTTACTGAAGAGCTCCGTGACTTTCAATGTGGCACTGTCATAGGATGCCATCTTTCCAACAAGTCAGTTTGTAAAATTTCAGTCAGGCTAGAGCTGCCCTAGTCAACTGTGAAGTGGAAATGTCTAGGGGCAACAACGGCTCATCTGCGACGTGGTAAACCACACAAGCTCACAGAATGGGACCGCTGAAGCATGTAGTGTAAAAATTCTGTCGTTGGTTGCAACACTGCCTCTGGAAGCAATGTCAGCACAATAACTGTTCATCAGGAGCTTCATGAAATGGGTTTCCATAGCTGAGCAGCCACACACAAGCCTAAGATCACCATGCACAATGCCAAGCTGCCATTGGACTCTGGAGCAGTTCTCTGGAGTGATGATTCACATTTCACCATCTGGCAGTACGACAGACAAATCTGGGTTTGGCAGATGCCAGGAGAACGCTACCTGCCCCAATGCATAGTGCGAACTGTAAAGTTGGGTGGAGGAGGAATAATGATCTGGGGCTGTTTTTCATGGTTTGGGCTAGGCCCCTTAGTTCCAGTGAAGGGAAATCTTTACGCTACAGCATACAATCACATTCTAGACGAGTCTGTGCTTCCAACTTTATGGCAAGAGTTTGAGGAAGGCCCTTTCCTGTTTCAGCATGACAATACCGCAGTGCACAAAGTGAGGTCTGAGTAGAAGTAAGTCCCCGCAGCAATGTTCCAACATCTAGTAGAAAGCCTTCCCAAAAGAGTGGAGGCTGTTATAGCAGCTAAGGGGGGGCAACTCCATATTAATGCCCATGATTTAGGAATGAGATGTTTGATGAGCAGGGGTCCATACTTTTGGTCATGTAGTGTATCTAATGGCAAACATTTAGTAGCGACTTGCATACAAGTGTAACTTCATCACCTCATGTGTGCAGCAAAGCAGACTGCTGATACATATAGAACACTATGGATTTACCAGCTACCGCTTTCTCCCGTTGTGCTATTTACAAACAAACACGTGACTGGCTCAACTGTTCTGGGGAACTACGGTAAGCTTCATAATGTGAAATGAACACAATCTGCTTTATCTCCTAACGTATTGCACAAGTTGACTGCAGGTATTTAAAGTAGCTACACATATTAATATGTATTGGGACAAACTTCAAATGCTTTGGACTGTATTGAAAAACCATCTTGTGGCTTTTTCCAAATGCCCCGGTATACCGCTCAAGCCTACACGCATTTACGTAGGTCAATGGAGTGGAGCTTGTAACTTTTTAGTGTCTCCCTGTGTCCATAGGGACATGCTGCTGCAGCAGGATCAGAATGTGGCCAGTCTGAGCTCCTTCTGCTGCTGACATAGGAGATTCTGCTCTTCTCTGTGGGCTTCGGTGTCATTCAGGGTGTCCTTTTTCCCCTTTGGTCTTGTCCCAGTTATGGGACTGGTGCGTTGGCTTGGCTCAGTAGGGTGTTTGTGTGTATTTATAGAGTGTGTAGGCCTACTTGTGTATGCGGGGGCACATGTTGCATAAGTTGAGTGGAGTAGCAGGAGAGAATCTGACA
Organism: Oncorhynchus mykiss; assembly: GCF_013265735.2. Classification (NCBI taxonomy): domain Eukaryota; kingdom Metazoa; phylum Chordata; class Actinopteri; order Salmoniformes; family Salmonidae; genus Oncorhynchus; species Oncorhynchus mykiss. The sequence goes on from NC_048589.1 coordinate 31,600,385, forward strand.
CCTACCCAACATAATCAGGAGTCAGTGGAGAGGAGACCCGTTCTCTCTACAAAACTATTGATTATCCGTATATAGACATAAGAGAGTCCTGGCAGCCAATTGGCTGCAATGCTTTATTTCCTCCTAGACAGCAACACGTGTCTAAGTGGAGAAGCTGGGGCCCAGCTCTGTGGTGGCCAATGACAGCTGTTTAGGTGAAGCTTTCTCTTTAACCACGTGCTGCAATGCTGTGCTGTATGGGGAAGGTTGGGAAGAATTTCAGTTAGCACTTTACTAGCTTTAGGTTAACTCCTGTGCATGCATACATACACCCACATACTCTAGTCTACACTGGTGCTGTGCCCTAGGCATGCAGGCCACAGGGCAATGGGCAACAGAGAAACGTTGAGTTGCAAGGATTCTAGCTAAATAGAAAACGCCTCTTCAGGAACCATGTAAGTTAGTCTCTCTCTCTCAAATAGTGTCTCTCTCTCTTGCTCAGTGAAATGACAATAGGCCTAGTTCCAGTTTAATTTATTCTGGGTTGTAAATTCTGTATCAATCCAATTATATTTTGATTGAGCATTTTAAGCATAGTGTGGTGTTATCAAGTTCTGTTGTTGGCCCGCTCCCAGAAAGTGGCTTAGAGTAGAAGTGCTAATTTAAGGATCATGTCTTATTCATTATGCTTTTAAAAGGCAAAACTGAGCTTAGATTTTCACTCCTACTCTGAGAAACCTGCAAGCATATTTGCAAGCATATCGCTAAACCCGCAATAACATCTGCTAAATACGTGTATGTGACCAATAAAACAAAGGTCATTTGATTTACTTAGCCTAGTAGTTTGGTCACAAACCACAACTGACAAAATGAGGAAAAACCTAACGTTGAGTAGAAGCACTTCGGAGAACTAGTTAGAGTACAACCATATGAATACGCAGCAAGAGCAATGCTCAACAGAATCATTTATTATACAACAATCACAATTCAGAATGTTGTTCGACAAGAAGCTTTGTCAATTAGCTCATTGGTCTTCATCATCCAACACGTTGTGGGGACTGCACCGTATGAAAAGTTTAACTACAAATTAGCAAACTGCTGTAACACTTTTTGAAAAGCCGACTTCCGTCAAGGCAAAAACAGCCTTTGAATCCATCAGCTCCTCTCGCAGACAATTGACTTGTTAATCACAGGCCAGTCCTAAGTACAAAGTTTGGGCTAAAAGTGTATTTGCAAGACGAGTATAATCATGTCATGTGCAATAACCTTTAGCACCTCCACAAGCAGCAGCGGTTTACTTCCTCAAAAACCTGTCATTTTAAGCCAATCAGTTTAATGGGAGGTGGTGAACTTAATGTCACTCACTCAGTCTCTTTCTCGCCTCATTTAACAGCTGATTTACACAACAAAATGGGTGGTTCAGGGAAATTCATGACATGGCACAAGTGGTGGGAGCTGGCCTTTCCGATGACATCACGACTTCCTATCAGACCAATTCCTTGAAGTTTGCAGTTGTCTAAACACTAGTTTGTTTAAAATATATTTGTTTCCCTTAGTGTGTGTACTTCACTGTATTTATACTTGAGATCGCTTTTCAACAGTAAAAATTAAAAACGTTGGATCTTTAAAGTCCTACTCTGTCTCCCTTTCACCTCAAATTTTTTGGGTACCTTTTTTTTTTAACCCCTTTTTCGTGATATCCAAGTAGTAGTTAGTCTTTTCCCATCGCTGCAACTCCCGTACGTACTCTGGAGAGGCGAAGGTCGGGAACCATGCGTCCTCCGAAACACGACCCCCGCCAAGCCGCACTGCTTTTTGACACACTGCTCGCTTAACCCGGAAGCCAGCCACACCAATGTGTCGGTGGAAACGCCGTACAGCTGGCGACTGAAGGCCGCATGCATGCGCCTGGCCCGCCACAAGTAGTCGCTCGAGTGAGGTGGGACAAGGACATCAGCCGTCCAAACCCTCCCCTAACCCAGGCGATACTGGGCCAATTGTGTGTCGGCCTCGTGTCTCCTACTCGCTGCAGGCTGCGACACAGCCTGGGTGTGTCGTGACTCTGTAGTGACTCCTAGCACTGCAGTCTGGGAACTTTCAATAAAATCCCTGGTTTTCAGAAATCCACAATTGAGAATTCTGTATTTCCTGCTTGTCCCCCCCACCCTTTGTCCTAAATTGTTTGTCTGTGCACGGCGAGTGATTCTGTGTGTCTGACTGAAAAATGAGGTCATTTAATGTTTTCTCAATAGTAGGCCTGCACCCTACAGTCATGGCAAAGTTTTGAATGACACAAATATTAATTTTCAAGTCTGCTGCCTCGGTTTGTATGATGGCAATTTGCATATACTCCAGACTGTTATGAAGTGATCAGATGAATTGCAAAGTCCCTCTTTGCCATGCAAATTAACTGAAACCCCCAAAAACATTTCCACTGCATTTCAGCCCTGCCACAAAAGGACCAGCTGACATGTCAGTGATTCTCTCGTTAACACAGGTGTGAGTGTTGACGAGGACAAGGCTGGAGATCACTCTGTCATGCTGATTGAGTTTGAATAACAGACTGGAAGCTTGGAATCATTGTTCTTCCTCTGTCAACCATGGTTACCTGCAAGGAAACACGTGCCATCGTCATTGCTTTGCACAAAAAGGGCTTCACAGGCAAGGATATTGCTGCCAATAAGATTGCACCTAAATCAACCTTTTATTGAATCATCAAGAACTTCAAGGAGAGCGGTTCAATTGTTGTGAAGGCTTCATGGCACCCAAGAAAGTCCCGCAAGCGCCAGGACCGTCTCCTAAAGTTGATTCAGCTGCGGGGTCGGGGCACCACCAGTACAGAGCTTGCTCAGGAATGGCAGCAGGCAGGTGTGAGTGCATTTGCACGCACAGTGAGGCGAAGACTTTGAGGATGGCCTAGTGTCAAGAAGTGCAGCAAAGAAGCCACTTCTCTCCAGGAAAAACATCAGGGACAGACTGATATTCTGCAGAAGGTACAGGGATTGGACTGCTGAGGACTGGGGTAAAGTCATTTTCTCTGAATCCCCTTTCCGATTGTTTGAGGCATCCGGAAAAAAGCTTGTCCGGAGAAGACAAGGTGAGCGCTACCATCAGTTCTGTGTCATACCAAGAGTAAAGCATCCCTTTACTTCTCAGCCAAGGGAGTGGGCTCACTCACAATTTTGCCTAAGAGCACAGCCATGAATAAAGAATGGTACCAACACATCCTCCGAGAGCAACTTCTCCCAACCATCCAGGAATAGTTTGGTGTCAAACAATGCATTTTCCAGCATGATTGAACACCTTGCCAGGCAAAAGTGACAACTAAGTGGCTCGGGGAACAGAACATTGATATTTTGGGTCCATGGCCAGGAAACCCCCCAGACTTTAATCCCATTGAGAACTTGTGGTAAATCCTCAAGAGGTGGGTGGACAAACAAAAACCCACAAATTCTGACAAACTCCAAGCATTGATTATGCAAGAATGGGTTGCCATCAGTCAGGATGTGGCCCAGAAGTTAATTGACAGCATGCCAGGGCGGATTGCAGAGGTCTTGAAAAAGAATGGACAACACTGCAAATATTGACTCTTCGCATCAACTTCATGTAATTGTCAATAAAAGCCTTTGACACTTATGTAATGCTTGTAATTATACTTCAGTATTCCATAGTAGTATCTGAAAAAATATCTAAAGACACTGAAGCAGCTAACTTTGAAAATGAATATTTGTGTCATTCTCAACTTTTGTCCACAACTGTACAGAGATGCATTTTCTAGCAGACTTTGCTGGAACGCGCTGTGGAAGTAGCCTAGTTTGTCGTCCTTCAGACAACAGAGACTTTTGTTTTGTTGCACTTTTTCTTCTGTATCCAGCTCAGACCCCTCTCTCTGCTTCGATGTGCTGAAAAACATTCAATGGACCAGTGTTCTGTTTTCCCTCTGGTCTATATAGCCTTAACTCTCTGCTTACTATTGGCCAGTGTCTAATCAATCATAACTTGAAAGTGGTGTTTCCTCAGCCTGCCTCGTATCCATCACCCATGTGTAAATATGTGGATGTTATTGATTTAACATGCTAGCTGGACATGTTTTTATTGTTAATTGAACGCAAATGTTGTAGGCTTGCTAGGCTACATCAGTTCTTTATCAGGGTTCTCAACAGATACAATTGTGCAAGCATGCAGGATCACATGTCCAGTACTGACCCTCGAATGTAACCAAACATTTAGGAATTTAACTTGTTTTCCACCCTTATCCAGCCACCCTGGCAGGGACAGTAGTCCATGATGAAAAGGAGGGTGATTTGATATGATATGCACATTGGTGCTGAAAATACTTGTGCTGGGCTAAAAGATAATACTGAAATAAAGGAATGAGGCCAGTAGTCTTAATTATCATTGTGTACAAGAGGTGCAAGCATGTCCCTCAGTGACTGATGGTCTTGTGTTTTAGCTAGCCAAGTGGATGGTAAGCAGAGCAGGTTTCCCCTCCCCTCTGTCCCCTCAGTCCCCTGGCTGGTCACTGTTCCACTGTTCCCAAAGCAGCTTTTGTTCAGGCTTATCTGGTCTTCATGGCTGACATATCTCTTTGAAAACAAACTGGGCGCTTGTTTTTCCCCAGCCTACGAATTAGAATGGGGGAAGGGCTTAATTGAATATCCCAAATGGCATCCCTATTCCCTGTATAGTGCAGTACTTTCGACCAGTGCCATATGGACCCTGGTCAAAAGTAGTGTACTAATAGAGAGTAGATAGGATCCCATTTAGGATGCAACCTTAGAGTGAGCATGTTTCCATTTCAATGTTGGCTTAGTTTGAACTGATGCCCATGCCTTCAGTTCATTTATACTGTATGAGCATTTGGACTGGATTCAATACTTTTGCTTTGTCTTTACAAAGCTACAGAGTTTACTACAAGGACAGGCTAAATGTAGGCTGCTGTGTTTAAGTCGTCAATGACTGCTAATGAATATTACAAACTGTCATTTTGGTTTGATCTCTGACTTATGTTGAAGGGGGGAAATAATTTGATGCACAGCCACATCTTTGTTGTTTTGAGGGAATTCAATACAAAGGTGGTTAAACCACAAAAATGCCTTGTAAACCATGTAAAGGCATCTGTTTTTTTTCCTTTTGTCTGTTTTTGTTAGAAGTGCCAGGTTTGCATTACTTAATAAGGGCATTTCAATCTAAAGGAGCCATGAGCTCCAACATGTGAAGTTCATAGGAGCGTGTCAAATGAAAGTTAAAGGTTTTTCTTTTTTTTTTAAAGATGTATATGTATGGTATGTAAATATATATAAATGGTATTAGAAATACATAAACATTAATGTTGAAGACCCCTTCCAACTGATATCGACACATATTTAGTTTTGGATAAATGATTTGCCTTCTGTAAGTTTAAGAAACTTTGCCGTGTGCCTTGTAACTCCATTACCAAAAACCCACATCTTTCTGATATTTTTACATTTCTCTCCCGCATGAGGGAGGATAATGAACGTGCACAGAAGTAACAATTAAAGGTAGACCTACCAATTAGTGTGATAATTGTTATGTTTATGAATTATTAAGTGAATCTGTTACCAAATGTTATGGAATTACTGCAATGGGAAATCAAAGTAGTCACAAACCAGAGTTGGGTCAGCTGCTACTGTCCTCCCTTCCACTGGCATTGTAGAGAAGTACCGCACAGAACATTACAGTGAAGTAAAGAATTAGAGTACTGTAGAGTACAGTAATGTACTTTACTGAATATATCTACTGTTCTTTACACAAATCAAATGTTATTTGTCACTTGCACTGAATACAACAGGTGTAGTAGACCTTACAGTGAAATGTTTACTTACATGCCCTTAACCAACAATGCAGTTTACTGTGATGTCCAAACATAGACATCTGATTCTGATTTGGTCTGGTCAGGACCAACCAAATGTTGTCTTGTTTGGGGGCGGAACTAATTAGAAAAATAGCCCGTGTTTAGAATAATACTCAAACATACAGAAGGATATTGCATATTTCTACCATTTTTGTGTACCTATTCAGGATACATCACCATGACGAGAATGATATACTTATCCATAATGATGAATTTCTATATAGTACAGATGTAATTCCGTTACCAGATGTAAATTCACTACCTACTGTAGTTCAATAACATGTTTTTTTTACTAACTCAGGGTGTCATGTCCTAACTGATCCCTCATTCTTTCTGCAAATATCTTTTGAATCTTATTGCGGAGTAGATGTTTAAAGCTGCAATATGTAACTTTTTGGGCGACCCAGACCAGATTAACATAGATATTTGAGTTATAGAACTGTAAATCTCACTGAAAGAAAGTCTAAGAAGTGGTAGATCTGTTCTGTTCTTTATTTCTATGCTTCCTGTTAAGTTAGGTTTATGCTGCTTTTTTACTTTTACCAGCTTCAAACAGATGAAAATACTATCTTTGGCTGTTGAAAATATATTTCACACCGATTTAGATGGTACAATGATTATCTACATTCTCTATGCTTGTTTTAGGCAGACTATTAGAAGTTTTGCAACCAGGAATGGCGGAGCAATTTCTGCATAGTGCACCTTTTTTTAACAGTTTTTGGAAACCGTGGTCTCATAAGTAAACTGAGGGAGATTTGACATTAATTCTGTTACCCAACTTTGCATCTGCACAGTTCTTCCAGTAAATGTTTTGGACATTTTCTTTGAACAATTTACAAAGTACTACGGAGTCTGTAATTATGTTACTGTGGAATTGCCCATAAGCCATTCATTCAGTAGAACAACAATATTTTTTTGTGTATTTTGCTAGTATATTTACTTGTTGCAACTGGTCTGTCAATCTGTCAGGCTGCGTTCTGTCATGAAGTGTTTGCTTCTGAATCGGCCCTGGGCTCATTGACTTTGGCAGTTCTTCAGATCATTGTTCTTGGGAGGCCAGGGTTATTCACTTATGATTGTTGGATAATTTAATTGTCGTTATGTCGGCATAACACGCAGCCATGTTCCTTCCTAGGCAAGGTGGTCTGAAACTGAACTGTGTAATAAACTGGACATCCTGTACCTGTCTCCCTACAGTGTGTTGGGTGGGACCCTGAGCTGTAAACTCCTCAGATTGTGGCCTGCAGACGACCAGGGGGTTGTGGGAGAAGACGGGAGAGAATCGTCCGTTGCAACACCAGTCTCACTGGACTGGAGGGAATGCCTGAGAGATGTGAATCTATGAGTTACTGCAGCGCTACTGCCGCCTCTCACAGGGAACCTAGGAAACCACCACCACCACCCAACCTGCTGCAGTCAGCCTGGAGGTAACCCCCCCCCCCCCCCCCCCCCCCACACACACACACACACAAATCACCACTCTACTTACCTACTGCATTGTTAAAGGGACAGCTCCCCCAAATGACATACCTGGCTCCTTATGTTTAAAGTAGTTTATGGCCGAGTAAGGCTACAATTCATACTTTATTTGTAGGGCTGCACGATTAATCGAATTCATTGCGATATTGACATGAGATTTTTCTTCATTGACACTCTGTTAATGGAGGTACTGTAGATCTAGTTCTCTAAGGAGATGCGTTAGACTCCTTTCACTCTACATACATAGTGGATGCTGACCAATCACAAGCGTCCCCGCTTAAAGCGTGCGCTTAGATGCTGGTGAGGAGAGAAAGGCCTTTACCAAAGACAGACAGTACAGTCAAAGATATTTATAACCAACTCAAGATTGTTCATCTGTGGCGTTTACAGTGGGAGCAAATGAAGCATAGTGGGCAGAACAAGCAAGTAGGTGGGCCAAGCACAAGCTAGCGATATCTTATTGGTGCGTTGTAGCATGTATTTTTATATTTCTGTTAGGGAGCGCCTCTCTGAAGTGTGCACAAACTCAATTAGACTTTGCACTCCTTTAACAAATAATAACAATAATAATAATAACTTTGGCAAAGTGTCAAGTCTATAAAACAGTGCACTGTGTTTGTAACAGATTCTAGTTTTGGGAACAGAAAAAATGATTGAGATCAGATGTTTCACAGATAATAACATTTGCAGAATGACGGCCCAGTTTCACCTAGTTCCATCCTCTCCCACTACCTGCGACTGGACTTCCTCTCACTACCATATTTGGTGGTGTGAAAACGTTCTAAACGGATTCAGCTTTATAGCCCCGTGTCTGGGTTTTCACTTCTGTCTTTACCTCAGTTTGTCGTGGAAAACATGCGTGCTAACGAGAACTTCAGTATGGCGCGTCTTCAGTGGTATGACAGTATTTCTGCTACAGGCACACCGATGTCAAACAAATGCATGTTTTGTGCAAAAAAGTGCCCCGGTTGTGGTGACGAGGCAATACGACAAATGTAGTCAATAATTTTAAAGTATAACCATCCCCTAATTTACCTCAATTGCATGGTTAAAACAAGTGCCCAATAGCAGCAAAGCCCATCAGCCACAACTAGCCACCTGCGTTAAACAGGCATTGATTGCCAATGCATTTTGAAGTGTTAACTCTCTACGAAAAACATCCCGTAGATGCATAGAAATCACTGAGCCTATCACATAGCCAAAGACATGTTTCCTATTGACAGCCAGCAAAGACGGCTTCAGGAAGATGATAAACAAGCTGGACAGGAGATGCAAGATTCCTTCTCGCACATGTTTCTCCCAAGTCGCCATTCCAACACTATAACAAAATTTAAGGGAGAAGTTGAAACATGTCACATTGAATGACTGGACAAGACTCATGTTTTTGGCACTTTGACTTTTATCATTTTAATTATAATGATTGAGTTTATTTGTACATAATTACACATTCATAAGCTTCCTATTCCATCTGCAGCCTATGGGTGCCTGAATAAATAATTATTAGGTTATTTCAGAACTCATAATGGTAAAATAGGAATTAAGAACTCATGTTATTCATCAATTAATAATTGCTGTGCTTATAACACACTACTTTGATCATGTTAAATATATTTTCAGATTTTTAGTGGTGTACCTCCAAACAACATGTTTGGGGATGTAGGTGTCATCTTATCTGTAGCCAATAATGATGTTGGAAAGGATTTGTTTAATTTGGCTTTGTATTAATTTAGCACAGAATGTATTCATTCATGTCAGAAGTGATGATCTCTGCCCTGACACTTGTTTTATCCATGTCTGATGGAATTGCGATGTCACCCAATTCATAATTGCAGTATCTGGGCCAAAAAATAGAAATGAGATATTTTGTCAATCGTACAGCTTTATTTGTTTGGGGTTTGTTTACCTAGCCAGAAAAGTATATTGTTTACCTCGTATGTAAATGACGACCCATGTCTTTGACACAGGCCTGTGCTGTGCTTCAGGCTGCCTCAGCCCAAGAGTAGTATTTGAACCCAGGTCTGAAGCCCACTAGCTCCCTGCCTCGCCTCAGGAAGAACATGATGTGATGTTACACCATAATTGCAGCAGGCAGAGCCTCAGACTGATTGCTCGGGTTTGTCCCAAATGTACCCTATTCCGTATATAGTGCACTACATTTGACCAGGTCCCATAGGTCTCTGGTCAAAAGTAGTGCACTACATGGGGAGAATGGTGCCATTTGGGACATAGACCCTCATGTGACTTCATACATTTGAAGTTGGATCAGTTCCCTGGCAGCGCCCCATGCCGAAGAAGTCATGGACTCTTGAAAGAGGGAAGGAGAGAGAGTGAAAAAAGGTTGTTAAATTGAAGCTGCTCTCTTTCGCTGAGTTCATCCATGAGCTCACCCCATCAGAGCCCATGACTCACCCCCCAGTCTACCCAGGGCCAGTTCTGTTGTGCTTTTCACTTCAGACCGCTTGTTTTCTTTTTACCTAACGCTACGTTAGACTTTTCCCTCAAATTGCCATTAGCGCTGATGTTTTAGGCACAGTCCAAGTAATTGAGAAATGTCTAGGGGGAGTCCCCCAAATGGCACCTAGTCCCTATATAGTGCATTCATTTTGACAAGACCCCTATATAGAGAATAGGGTGCCATTTGAGGCACGGCCTCTGTAGGGTCTGAACACTGCTGGGAAGGGGAAGTGTCTCTCCTGGCCAGGTTGTGTAATAATAAGCAACAGTAAAACTTGGCGAGCCAGACCAGGGGCCTGTTTAGGAGGGTGCAACTACAACGTTACAAAACATTCACATGGAAGTATATTGTGTAGAACACACAATTCTGTCATCTAGAATAGGGAGTCATTTCAGTATCTCTATTCCTTACATTTCTATTTGCAAGGTTTCTGAATGTTTCACCTCACTGAATAATACACTCCTGAGTTTGCTCCTCTCCAGGCATACACACCCCCTGTTTGCCATGACAATGAATAACAAGGAGTTGTCATGACAATGGCAGAAACAGACTGTTGGGACATGGTGAATTAGTCTGGTTTATCTGGGTTAATGAAGAACACAATCTTTGCCCTGGCTTGAAAGCTGAGCCTCCTGCCTGCTTAAGTGCTGCCAAGGCAGTGTCTTCATTGAAACCAGGAAGTGAAAGTTGGAGTATTGTGCCAGTAGTGCAAGTCTTAGTGTAGTTGCTGCCATGGAGATATATGAGCCATGTTGATGTTGGTGCCACTCTTAACTTGTTGCTGTGACTGCCCGTGTGTATACACACACACACACACAACGTGATACTGACCTGACACATGAATTCCTTCTGTCGGTTTCCATAGAGCAGTGAGAACACTGGGACTGGTGGGAGAGAAGAAAGGAGAGGAGAGTGACGAGGGCTACTGCAGGCCTTTCAAGGACACACAACAACGGGCTGCAATTTTTCTTTCCTTGACACACTGCTTTACACACTCACCGGCTAGCCAATGAGTAGATGAAGCCAACCCAACCCCACCCCTAGAAAGCAGTGTGCATCCCAAATGGCAGCTGATTCCCTATGTACCTTATGGGCCCTGGTCAAGATTAGTGCACTATATAGGGAATAGGGTGCCGTTTTCAGAAGCAGCCAGTGCCTTTGCTGTCACCTCGTTGCCCTCTAACACCTCCCCCACCCCTGCATGCCATCCCTGAATTGGTCACGTGATGTGCCCCACCTCCCCTCCTTTCTGTCCCCCATTATCAGAGTTCCAGGGCTGCAGTGAAGAATGCCTTATATGCACTTGTGCCTGTAAGGCTGTGAGGACTAGGGCCTGTCTGCTGTCTGTCTGTCCTGTCCCACTGTGGCTGCTTGAAGTCATGTCCTGTGTGTCTGTGACAGAGAGAGAGAGACTTGCTTTGGCAACGTTAACATATGTTTCCCATGCCAATAAAGCCCTTGAATTTAGTGTGTGTGTTAGGGGTGTATCGGAGGCTAGGTCAGCTGAGAGGGCCTGTTTTAGGGCCCAGCTGTGTCTTGACTTGAAGGCTCTGCACCCATTGTGTCAGAGCAGAGGGAGGATGGGCTGGGGGAACAGCAGTCTAGGTTTAGTGTGACACGCTGTTCCATGACCAAGACACTTAATGTGTCCCAAATAGCACCCTATTCCCTATTTAGTGCACTACTTTTGACCAGGACCCATGGTGCACTACTTCTGACCAGAGCCCTATGTAGGGAATATGGTTCCATTTGGGACTAAAACTGTCTGCAGTGTGAACAAGAGGGTCACCTGGTTCTGAGCTATCCATTCCAAGGCATGGGGCTCTGCTCCTTCTTCCTGTCTTATCATTAGGATGAAAGATCTCTCATAGATAAGCTTAGGAAACAGGCTGCATTAAAGGAAGGAAGAATCCACCCAAAATCACCCATTACTATAATTTAGTGTTACATAACACTATGTGAGAACAATGTTTTTTCTTAACATTTTCATTGTCATAATGTTGATAGCAACATGAAAAGCAACACCCACAATGCTCTCTTTACCAAAGTTAATATAAGCATGTGAAGTACAGTTGAAGTCGGAAGTTTACATACACCTTAGCCAAATGCATTTAAACTCAGTTTTTCACAATCCCTGACATTTTAATCCTAGTAAAAATTCCCTGTCTTAGGTCAGTTAGGATCACCACTTTATTTTGAGAAGGTGAAATGTCAGAATAATAGTAGAGAATTATTTATTTCAGCTTTTATTTCTTTCATCACATTCCCAATGGGTCAGAAGTATTTGGTAGCATTGCCTTTCAATTGTTTAACTTTGGTCAAACATTTCGGGTAGCCATTTCGGGCCCATTCCTCCTGACAGAGCTGGTGTAACTGAGTCAGTTTTGTAGGCCTCCTTGCTCACACACGCATTTTCAGTTCTGCCCACAAATTTTCTATGGTCAGGGCTTTGTGATGGCCACTCTAATACTTTGACTTTGTTGTCCTGAAGCCATTTTGCCACAACTTTGAAAGTATGCTTGGGGTCATTGTCCATTTGGAAGACCCATTTGCGACCAAGCTTTAACTTCCTGACTGATGTCTTGAGATGTTGCTTCAGTATTTCCACATCATTTTCCTTCCCTCATGATGCCGTCTATTTTGTGAAGTGCACCAGTCCCTCCTGCAGCAAAGCACCCCCACAACGTGATGCTGCCACCCCCGTACTTCACGGTTGGAATGGTGTTCTCTTGCTTGCAATCCTACCCCTTTTTCCTCCAGACAGTACGATCTTTGTCCCCATGTGCAGTTGCAAAGCATAGTCTGTCTTTTTTATAGCGGTTTTGGAGCAGTGGCTTCAACCTGAAAGGCCGCTCAGCAAGGAAATGTCGATATAGGACTTGTTTTACTGTGGATATAGATACTTTTGTACCCGTTTCCTCCAGCATCTTCAAGGCCCTTTGCTGTTCTGGGATTGATTTGCACTTTTCGCACCAAAGTACGTTCATCTCTAGGAGACAGAACGCTTCTCCTTCCTGAGCGGTATGACGGTTGCGTAGTCCCATGGTGTTTATACTTCTGTTCTATTGTTTGTGCAGATGAACGTGGTACCTTCAGGCGTTTGCAAATTGCTCCCAAGGATGAGCCAGACTTGGTCTACAATTTTTCTTTTGAGGTCTTGGCTGATTTTCTTTAGATTTTTCCCATGATGTCAAGCAAAGAGGCACTGAGTTTGAAGGTACGCCTTGAAATACATCCACAGGTACACCTCCAATTGACTCAAATGATGTCAGAAGCTTCTAAAGCCATTACATCATTTTCTGGAATTCTCCAAGCTGTTTAAAGTCACAATCAACTTAGTGTATGTAAACTTCTGACCCACTGGAATTGTGATAGTGAAATAATCTGTCTGTAAACAATTGTTGGAAAAATTACTTGTCATTCACAAAGTAGATGTCCTAACCAACTTGCCAAAACTAGAGTTTGTTAACAAGAAATGTGTGGAGTGTTGAAAAACAAGTTTTTGTCTCCAATATAAGTGTATGTAAACTTCAGACTTCAACTGTAGCTAGTTAGCTGTAAAATCGCCTTAACAAACTACACTATCAGTTTAGGATTCTACAATCTCACCATGGTCAACCTGCAGATCGAGTTACCACACAGTGGAGTCTGACATTTGTAATTGCACCATGCAATGCACCCTGGACTGAAGAGGCAGACAAATAGGAGAAATGTGTTAGACCCTCTGTTAAATTACAAACTTCTCTTAGGAATATTGCAACAATATCATCAATGGCTCATTCTAGGGAACATTTCCCATGTTATAAAATCGGCCAGTATAGAAATCTGACATGTATGATAGACGTTTTCACCATCTAAGAGTTGTATTCCTATTAACTTCCATTGCAGTGAGAGCATCTTACGCCAATCTAAAGTAGGCTGGCTAGCTACAGTAGTCTTCAAGGCAAGCCCAACACTTTTCCACTGTTAGTGTTTTCATGAGGGAGGTTTTGCCGGGGGGGTTGTTAGGCACAGGCACGGCAAACGTTCTCCTCCTGGCCTCATCTCCTCTCCTTCTGCATCTCCGTGCCAAGAGTAAAATGTTCAGAATGTGTCAGATACAAATATAATCACTGGAGCTGACTTAAATAGCTATTCTGCCTTCTATGAATATTCTCTGACATTGTATCTTCCTGAACGGGCCCCTGGTCAGACGGTCACATCACATGCAACACAGTAACTCATTCATTTCCTTCTGTTCCAGGGTTGCAGCCATGCATCTCAAGCAACACCCCAAACTGCAGAAGAAAGAGATCTACCTGGAGTCCAGTCAAGACAGCCAGAGAGGCCTTCATGTGAGCCAGCAGGGGGTCCTGTCACAGAGGACAGTGTGGGGGGTGCGCCCAGCAGTGGCCCTGATTGGTCCGATAAGCAACGGGCTAGGCCAGGGTACGGCCTGCTACCCCCTCAGTGTCATATCCACCAACACCCTGCAGTGCTGTAGTAATGACAACAGTGGCTCCAACCACCTCAACAACAGTAATAATAACCACGGCGACAGTGGACTGCAGACCTCGAGGCTGAGTGAGTCCGAGGGGGATGTATTCCACAGTAGTGCCACCTGGGCCCAGAGTAAAACCTCCAAGACCACCTCCTGCAACACCCCCCCCTCCCTGCTACTCTCTACCTGCACCACCTCTTCTACAGGCTCTGAGAACCAGGGGGCCTCCTTAAGAATCTCTTATGAAGGGGAGGACAGAGAGGGACCGCTGGAAATCTGGGCTGTCATCAAGCCTGGCAACACCAAGGAGAAGATCGCCATCTTCGCCTCGCCCCAGTGCCGTGGAAGCCTGGTGAACGGTGGCGATGGAGAGGCCGGTGAGGACTTGGTGAGCAGCAGCCCGGTGAGGACCGTGTCTGTGAAGATGAAGAGCTGCTGGGAGGACGAGGGTGGATCTGTGGCCAAGCGCAGGAGGAGGTCAGGGTCTCAGGGGCACCACCAGGACCGAGAGAGACAGTCATCCGGAGCCCTGGAGACACTGAGCCCCACTGAGAACAGCCCTGTAGAGGTGACCCTCTGCCTCAGAGAGAGCCCCAGAGTGCCTGAGTGTGGGGAGGTGGTTGTACGGGTGGATGGGGAGCAGGTGTGTAGGGTAGAGGGTGAGGAGGTGAGTGGGACTGACAAGGCTCTCTCTGTGGTGGAGTTGGTGGCCTTCTTGGAGCAGAGAGCCAGCGACAAGCAGGTGGACTCTAAGCCTGTGTCTCTGCGGAGCTCCACAAGCATTACCTTAACCAGGGGGCTGTCACTGACCCTGGAGCCTCAGCAGCCCAGAGCCCCAGACCAGAACCCCCAGGGGACCGATGAGGCAGAATGTGTAAAGGTGTCAGACATGGTGGCCAAGCTGGAGTCAGAGTGCCTGAAGCACCAGAGTGTTAGAAGGGAAGGGTCCAGATCTGGGGGAGAGCTCTCACGCAACAGCCTCACGCGCAACAACCTCTCACGCAACAACAGCCTCTCGCGCAACAACAGCCTGCGGAGGAGGGTGGGCCGGGTGCTGCTGGCAGGAGCAGATGCCTTCTCCATCTCAGCCCAGCCACCACCACCTCAGTCTCCCACTGGGCCCCACCATGGACTAGAGGAGACGACCAGGGTGCCGCACCGCCACGTTAGTCCCTCTGCTGGCTATCCCTCTGCTGGCTATCCCTCTGCTGGCTATCCCTCTGCTGGCTATCCCTCTGCTGGCTATCCCTCTGCTGGCTATCCCTCTGCTGGCTATCCCTCTGCTGGCTATCCCTCTGCTGGCTATCCCTCTGCTGGCTATCCCTCTGCTGGCTATCCCTCTGCTGGCTATCCCTCTGCAAACACCAGCCACACGGACAAACTAGCTCCCAGCAGCTGCCGTGAAGCTGCCCAGTTGGCTTCCAGCACCTCTGACTCAGCCTCTCCGTCTCGCAGCATGGACTCTGGGTGTGGCGCCTCTGTCGTCAGAGAGCCAGAGGAGCGCTGTGAGGCCCAGGGCCCGGGGCAGCAGAAGAAGAACAGGGCTGTAGAGTCTGGGCAGAACCTGCACTTCCAGCTCCTGTCAGAGCAGGCCAGGTCCAGCAGTACAGAGAGCAGTAGTAAACTACAGTGTGCGGAGCCCCTCCCAGGCATGCTGTTCTTCTCACACACTCTGCCCTCACAGGTGGTACTTGAACACACACTCCCACACACAGTCAATACTCCCACCCACACACACACCCCCCAGGAAATGGAATCCAGCCCTAAACCCACCAGAGACTCAGCAGAACCCTCCAAGATTCAGCCCTGTGACCCTTCTATCACTTCTCTACTCCCTGAACCCATATCGCACAGTGAGAACTGGGCCAAAGAGGAGGACGAGGCGGTGAGTGAGGGAGAGGGGAGTGATGTTAGCCGGTGTGAGACAATGCCTTTCCCCCTGCGCCGCATGGTGTCTCACGAGTTCCTGGAGATGCGCTTTAAAATCCAGCTGCTTCTGGAACCCCAGCAGTACATGTCCTTCCTGCCTCACCACATCATCATCAAGATCTTCTGCCTGCTGCCCACAGAGAGCCTGGCTGCGCTCAAGTGCACCTGCCACTATTTCAAGTTCATCATGGAGAGCTACGGCGTGCGCCCCGCGGACTCCCGCTGGGTGTGCGACCCCCGCTACAAAGACGATCCCTGCAAGCAGTGTAAAAAGCGGAATGGGCGCGGAGACGTGTCCCTCTGCCGCTGGCACCACAAGCCCTACTGCCAGGCGCTACCCTACGGCCCCGGGTACTGGATGTGTTGCCATGGCTCCCACAAAGACACGCCCGGCTGCAACGTCGGTCTCCATGACAACCGCTGGGTGCCCGCCTTCCATAGTATCAACATGCCAATCTATAAGAAACCCAGGAAGGTCTCTGAGGAGTAGTGGTACAGACAATGGGAGGAGAACTGACTTGACTTCTGTGCACTTCCTTTCTTCTTAGGGCTGATGTCTGTCTGTTGCCATATGTGCATTTATTTGTGGGGAGTTTGAGGGAAATCATGTTGCTGATACTGATGAGGAATCGCTGGATCTCTTCCTTTACCACTTCCCCCTCCTGACCCCTAACCTCTGACCCCTCAGGTCCTCTGAGATTGTGAGCACTTTAACCGTGGTCAGAATTCTCAATCCTCAAAGGATTCTGTCAGGGTATTCTATTTACTTGCTTCAATGTTTTGGGTTGAAGCATAAACTCTGGTTCTGATAAGTGTGTGTTGAAGAGAAGAGCTTTAATGAGTATTTGTCTTCAGTGTTGATGCTTAATGTGTCCCTCCTTACCATAGCTCTTTCCTTATGCATCAACCGACCGTTACATTGGAATAGATACTTTAGTCAAGGTAAAGCCTATCAATGTTATGCAGTGTATCCCACCCACAAGTGATTTACTCAGTGTGTGTTATGTTGTCTAAGTGAATACATACATGGCTGCAGGACCTCGGTTTATGCAAAATATGAATCAACCCTATTCCATATCCCGGTTGCTTCCCAAATGGCACTCTATTCCCTATATAAGGCACCCACAGGGCTCTGGTCAAAGGTAGTGCACTATATAGGGAATAGGGCGCCATTTGGGTAATGGAATCTATATCCCCACTCCACTATATCAGGCTCCGGGTCAGAGAGGCTTTGTTGTTGGTTTTGGATCTGATTGAAACTAGTTTGTTCTGTGCCGGTTGTGTTTACATTGTACATAGTGCTACAGAGTCCTATATCAAAAACAGGGAGAATAAGAGTGACGAGCAGCACGAGTATCTATGACTTGACTTGAATGCATTTATTAGCTTCAGTTTGGTAAAAAGAAAGGTATTTACCCTGTCATGTGTATATTGCTGAATTATTATTGGGTGTTTTTTTTGCAGTGGGTCCCAGATGTATAACCCAGTCTGTAACCCATATGCTTATTACAGCTCGCAGTTTTTTTTCCTCTAACATTTTTTTTTATGTGTGTTGGAAATGGCACACACTTCCCTATATAATGCACTACTTTTGACTAGGGCCCATAAGGCTCTGGTCGAAAGTAGTGCGTTATTATATAGGGAAAAAGAGTGCCATTTGGGACGAGTTTGTTATTAATATCCCTCTTTTTATAATGCTATAACTTCTTGAAGGGAAACATGGGAAATGTCACCTCAGTGTTTCTGTTCTTTACAATGACTTTAACTGGACATGATCTAAAAGAAAAAGAATCAGGATTGATGACAAATGGGAAAAATAATGGTCTCTAAAAGTAGTTTGCTCCCAGATATATTTTTTTTACTTTGTTGTATATTCCTGCTGTATTCTCTGTAAATGCATTTTACTTCCAATAAAGCGCATTAATTCAGAGGTTTTAACTGTCATACCCTACCTTTTTCATTATTTTTCTTTAGTGAGTATTGACTTTATGAATATATGGAGGGACTCCAGCCATACATGTCACTCCTTTCCATTTATCACATCTTGAGGTCATTCAATAACATTCAATTGTCAATGTTGTGTTCTTCACAACTTAAGGTCTGTACTGTAGAGCTGGTTGGTATGCTTGCCTTTCACTGGGGCGAGGGGAATTGGTTAGGGTCCAGGTGTGTTGGAAAAGAGCACAACGGAATTATAAAAGCTTCATCTATGCCTTGCTGTGGAAATGAATTTCTGGAAGTTGATATTTAGTCATGTCAAACAGTTGAGGGAGATTCACTGCTGGTCAATTTTCTAATTTAATATAAAAATTGCTTTCTCAAAGGGTCTGGACTGTCCATTTTAAAAGGGAAGGTGAGTTGAGTAAGCAATGTACCAAACAAAGGGTGTTAAGTCCAACCCTGGTTCAGATTGTCTGCCTCCTGAAATGGTCATATGCAATTTTTTGATTTATTTCAGGTGCCTTAAGTCACAACCAGGGGATGACTAAGGCTTGGCAATAAAATGCATTCATATATTGTGGTTGCCAGTGGTTTTGATGCTGATCATCTAAATCCAAACTTGAGTACTAGCAGGCCTTGTGTATTTCATGCACATTGTAGTCTGTGCCTGCCTGCCTGCCTGCCATACAAAATAAATAGATTTACCAGCAAGCGAAGGTTACTATGGCTGGGTTTACACAGCCTAAATCTGAATCATTTTTTCACTTTTTTTTTTGACCAATCACAGATCTTTTTCACAGCTGATCTAATTGATCCACATAAATTAGTGGAAAAAAAGATCAGAATTGAGTTGGCTGTGTAAAAGCAGATTGTCAACTGTGGAACCTGTTTTTCTGGTTACAATAGTTTGGGGTTTGCAGTGCAGCTAACACTAATGCCCTTGAGTACATCTGAACATAGTTGTACAAAACACTTGACTCCACTTAACACATGCTTCTGGTTCAACGCAAACTTTTATGGAAGAGAAATCGCATGAATCCTTTTTTTAAACAACCTATGTCACTAGTAGGTTATAAAGGTTATTTAATTTTTATTTCACCTTTTATTTAACAAGGTAGGCAAGTTGAAGATAAGTTCTCATTTACAATTGTGACCTGGCCAAGATAAAGCAAAGCAGTTCGACACAACAATGGATGGAACACATGGAATAAGCAAACATACAGTAGAAAAATAAGTCTATATGCAAATGAGGTGAGATAAGGGAGGTAAAGGCAAAAAAAAGGCCATGGTGGCGAAGTAAATACAATATAGCAAGTAAAACACTAGAATGGTTGATTTGCAGTGGAAGAATGTGCAAAGTAGAGAGAGAAATAATGGGGTGCAAAGGAGCAAAATAAATACAGTAGGGAAAGGTAGTTTGGGCTAAATTATAGATGGGCTATGTACAGGTGCAGTAATTTGTGAGCTGCTCTGACAGCTGGTGCTTAAAGCTAGTGAGGGAGATAAGTGTTTCCAGTTTCAGAGATTTTTGTCGTTCGTTCCAGTCATTGGCAGCAGACAACTGGAAGGAGAGGCGGCCAAAGGAAGAATTGGTTTTGGGGGTGACCAGAGAGATTTTACTGCTGGAGCGCGTGCTACAGCTGCTATGGTGACCAGCGTGCTGAGATAAGGGGGGACTTTACCTAGCAGGGTCTTGTAGATGCTCTAGAGCCAGTGGGTTTGGCGACGAGTATGAAGCGAGGGCCAGCCAACGAGAGTGTACAGGCCACAGTGGTGGGTAGTATATGGGGCTTTGGTGACAAAACGGATGGCACCGTGATAGTCTGCATCCAATTTATTGAGTAGGGTATTGGAGGCTATTTTGTAAATGACATCGCCGAAGTCGAGGATTGGTAGGATGGTCAGTTTTACAAGGGTATGTTTGGCAGCATGAGTGAAGGATGCTTTGTTGCGAAATAGGAAGCCAATTATAGATTTAACTTTGGATTGGTGAGTCTGGAAGGAGAGTTTACAGTCTAACCAAACACCTAGGTATTTGTAGTTGTCCACATATTCTAAGTCAGAGCCGTCCAGAGTAGTGATGTTGGACAGGCGGGCAGGTGCAGGCAGCGATCGGTTGAAGAGCATGCATTTAGTTTTACTTGTATTTAAGAGCAATTGGAGGCCACGGAAGGAGAGTTGAATGGCATTGAAGCCTGCCTGGAGGGTTAACACAGTGTCCAAAGAAGGGCCAGAAGTATAAAGAATGGTGTCGTCTGCGTACAGGTGGATCAGAGACTCACCAGCAGCAAGAGCGACATCATTGATGTAAACAGAGAAGAGAGATGGTCCAAGAATTGAACCCTGTGGCACCCCCATAGAGACTATCAGAGGCCCGGACAACAAACCCAACAAACCCTACCCCGATTTGACACACAACTCTATCAGAGAAGTAGTTGGTGAACCAGGCGAGGCAATCATTTGAGAAACCAAGGCTGTCGAGTCTGCCGATGAGGATGTGGTGATTGGTCATTAGAGATCTTCATTCAAGTTGTCTAGGGAAATGGTGCTTATTGTGACGTTTTGCATAAATGCATAATCTGTATTACGGTTGATTTCCAAATTATGTTCCACAAGCCCCAAAGACAAAATAAAGCAAACGCTTAAGACATGCATTTACAGACGGATGGACATCTAAAGGAGAGAACAGGCAGTAGTAGAACACAGCGATCAGGTTCTATACTGATCAAAAATATAAATGCAACATGAAACAATCTCAAAGATTTTACTGTGTTATAAGGAAATTGGTCAATTTAAATAAATAAATTAGGCCCTAATCTATGGATTTCACATGACTGGGAATATAGATATGCATATGTTGGTCACAGATACCTTAAAAATAGGTAGGGGCGTGGATTAGAAAAAGGCAGTATCTGGTGACCATTTCCCTCATGCAACGTGACATCTCCTTAGAATCAAGATGATTAGGCTGTTTATTGTGGCATGTAGAATGTAGTCCCACTCTTCTACAAAAGCTGCGCAAAGTTGCTTTATATTGGTAGGAACTGGAACACAATATCGTACACGTCGAGCCTGAACATGCTCAATGGGTGAGGTGAGTATGCAGGCCATAGAAAAACTGGGACATTTTCAGTTTCCAGGAATTGTCTACAGGGGCACTCTGTTGACATCAGCAAACCCACATGACGCCATACACGTCGTCTTCGGTTGTGAGGCCGGATGGACGTACTGCCAAATTCTCTAAAACAATGGAGGCGGCTTATGGTAGAGAAATGAACATTCAATTTGTAATTGCATGCACCCTCAACTTGAGACATCTGTGGCATTGTGTCGTGACAAAACTGCACATTTTAGTGGCCTTTTATTGTACCCAGCAGAAGGTGCACCTGTGTAATGTCATTCTGTTAAATATACCACCCCTGTCAATGGATTATCTTGGCAAAGGAGAAATGCTCACTAACAGGGATGTAAACAGATTTGTGCATAACATTTGAGAGAAATAAGCTTTTTGTTCATATGTAACATTTCTGGGATCTTTTATTTCAACTCATGAAACCAACACATTACATGTTGCATTTATTTTTGTTCAGTGTACAAATGAAGTAAGCCAAAGATGTGTCCCTTTATATCCTTCTCATTTATGCCACCTATATGTCATACCTGTAGTAGAACAGACCCACACAAACAGTTCAGGCACCCACGTTACTATAAAAAGATTAAGGGCTCCATTCAAACCATATCAAATGCAGCGATACAGAGTTCACAATATAAATGATTTAAAAGTAATTTCTGAATGAGCCAACATATGCAGCATTTACCATGAATGTAGTCTCCGCCAATGCTAGAACATTGACTTTAACATTTATGTTGGGCTGTGGTGCCAAATTTCCACTAAATGGATTGAATAGAGCCCTAAATAAAAAAAAAAGGAAAACAAGATAACACTAGGTCACCCCAGAAAAAGTACAAAGTTGTACAGCTTCAGTGGGGTTCTTTGTCCCATTCTGCTTCCATCACACAAACCTGACCAGTAAGTAAACAGCAATTGAAGTAAAACAAAGTGGCATAATTCTGAGAAGAACACTAAGGTCATGACCCTTGTTTGGCATTTGTCAGTATTCAAACAATCCTTACATGAACCATTTTGTAGTAATGCAGCATGAAGGTCATCAACTGCATCCCAAATGGCACTCTAATTCGCTATGTTTTGATTTATTTAACCTTTAACCAGGCAAATCAGTTAAGAACAAATTCTTGTTTACAATGACGGCCTACTCTGGGCCAATTGGGAGTCTCATAGGGCAGCGCCTGGAAGCAAACCAGGGTCTGTAGTGACACCTCTAGCACTGAGATGCTGCGCCACTCAGTGTAATGCACTACTTTTCACCCCCAAAAAATAAACATTAAGAACTGACAATAAGGATGGGTACACAGGACAGTCCAGATCTCAGGAGGAAAATAACAGGATAGAATGAAGCCACATTTGTATGTCTCATATCCAGTGCAATGCTGTGGCATTCCTTAGTCTTGACATTTTCAATCAACATAAGTTAATGCAACTGCCGGTCCAGTCTCTTTTGAATAGTCTTCTCACAATCACTGGGATGGAGAGCAGAGCACCCAAAGTCTTCGCGAGAGAGACTACTCATTGAACAACAACCTCCCCAAAAGTCAGTCTTTCTCACTATAAACATTTTCACCAGAAGAATCACTGCTGCTATTTCAATGACAACTTTTCTAGTAAAAACAAAATATCCCTTCTTGGTGGTTGCAGAGCAGGGCAGGAGTTGACTACAGGCAGAGAATGGAGCAGAACTCTGTTTGGGTATGTGGTATTCTGTATAGCTCCATCAGTCCAGCCTGTCCTGGGGTGTATTCATTAGAAACCAAATGGACTAAAACAAGGAGGGACTAAATGAACTTGTCCAATAAGAAACCCTAGTTTTTATTCTACATTACAAAATGTTAATTTATATATATTTTTGCACTAATGAATACAACCCTGGCCAGTGAGCCTCCAGGTTTCTCCCTTAGCGCTGGCCGGTGTAGGCCCGGAACCAGGAGGTGACGGAGGCAGCTGCTGAGGAGATCATGCCCCCGGCCTGGCCCACAGGCTGAGACACCTGCATGGCCATGCTCTGGGACAGATCCATGGGCTGGGAGGGGATGTCACAGAAACGTGGGCTGGGGACCGTCTCCCAGTCTGTCCCCAGGTCTGTCTCCTCGTCCGTCACCATCTCGTCTCCGCTCTCCTCCGCAGGGCCGGCCGCCTCCGGCTCCACAAACTCCATGGAGTCCTCCAGGTCTGCAGTCACCTCGTATGGACCCGTCCTGCACAGAGGGAGGAGATTGCGTCCTAAATGGCACCCTATTCAAAATAGAATGCACAACTTTTGACCAGGGATTTTCTTACCTGCCCAGGTTCTTGTTGTCGGGAGAGACCAGGAACATGATGTTCCTCAGGGTGTGGTGAGGGTGCAGCAGCTCACTCTCAACATGCTGCAGGAGAATACACAAAACTGGTAAGTGCAGGGTGTCCACCCACTCGGCCCAGAGTGGCTGAAAACGTACATTGGTGATGTAATCTCACTTCCTTGTCATAAAATACATTGTACAAAGACAAATATGATTCATGTTCTGAATGGTTCAGTAGGGTCTTTCTATAACATATCATTACCATTATATCCCAAAAGTTGGATTTCGTGGCCTAATACATCTGCTAATAAGCGCCGAGCTCTATTGACATAGCGGTGTGCTTTCTCGCAGCAACTTGAAGGATTTTACATGGCTGTGGTGGTCGTCTGCAAAGTTGTTTCCGCGGATCGCAAAAAGCCAAATGAACTCAAACTGAGTTAAATGTAAAAAGATTGCAGTACACTCATTTCACAGAGATGCGCTTGTTTTTGTGAGAAATCTAAATAAGAACTGGAATTCCACACTATGTATGCGTGTATAAAAAGGTATAATGAAATCAAACGCGTGTCTCAAAATCAATACCCATCTTACCTCTATTTTGACATTTTAGCATTTGTGGCACAAATCCCATTCAAGTCACAGGACCGATATTTACATTTTTCACACGTTGAAAACATCTAATTGACTTTGTAAAGTTTCAATCATTTTTTACATTTAAACATTTTTTTTTTACATACTTTGGGATTGTTTGGACATGAGCAAAAAATGCTAATATCGGTCCCATGACTTGAATGGGATTTGTGCCACGAATGCTAAAACTTTAGCATGTAGACACCATGCCAGGGAAAATAAACCAAAGCATGGATTTCTGTCATACTGTGCAAGCACTATGGACAAGGTAAGGAAACCAAATGTGTCATTTTGTAAATTTGGGTGAACTATCCCAAACACTGCTTAGAACTCAGAAGAGCAGCAGAACGGCAAGGGGAAAAAACTTAAGAGGAACCATGCTCTGTAGTACCTGTGAGAAGCAGAGGTGAAGGATGTTGGTGTTGAGCTTGGTGACAGCACGGGTGAACCTGTACCTGCTCAGGCTGTCACCACAGAACTCACTGTTGCACAACTTCTTGGGTAGATTGACATCCAGGATATGAGAGAGGATGTTGATGAGCTGGGTAGCATAGCAGAGAGCTGCACTGATGGTGTGGGCTGGGTTGATGTGGTCCAGCTCTGGAAATGAAAGCTCTTAATGATCACAAATAGCCTTGGCTCAGTACAAGTAAATATTGTCAATCGTTCATCTCCAAGGACAAGATGTTCCTCTCAATCAGCTAGTAGTTTCTTATTTTGGTAAGTGTGTGGCGCTACAAAAGTATACTAAAATATTAGCACTAACTGTACGTCACTTTGAATAAAAGCGTGCACTAAATGGCAAACGTAATCATTACATACAACGTATTTTACTAAAAAGTCCTACCTGGCCCCTCATTGGTGCTCTTGTCTTCCACCCAGCTGTAATAGGGGGAGCAGTCCCCGTTGCTAGGCAGCGTGACCCTGGGTCCGGTGATGCTAATGCTGGTTTCGCCATTCTGGTCATCCCAGATCCAGCGCCCTGACAGGTAGGTGGTGCGACGCGCCTCAGCCAGCTCACTCACCGTGCTGGAGGTCAGAGCCAGGTCACACTCTGACAACATGTCTGCTGGGTCCCTGAGAGACAGAGGAACAGAGAGGAACATCTCTAAAACTCTTCAACAAGTAGTTGAGAGGGCCTATAGGCCTATACTTGATGTCTATTGTTAAAACATCAAATCCCTGGACAGACTATTTATCCTGTCCTTGAAAAAAAACTAAAATCCCCGAGTCACATTCCGGCCAGCCCTGGAGTAATACAGTATATAAACTAAACTCAGTATATACATATACAGTATATAAACTAAACTCAGTATAAACTAAACTCAGTATATACATATACAGTATATAAACTAAACTCAGTATATAAACTAAACTCAGTATATACATATACAGTATATAAACTAAACTCAGTATAAACTAAACTCAGTATATACATATACAGTATATAAACTAAACTCAGTATATAAACTAAACTCAGTATATACATATACAGTATATAAACTAAACTCAGTATATACATATACAGTATATAAACTAAACTCAGTATAAACTAAACTCAGTATATAAACTAAACTCAGTATATACATATACAGTATATAAACTAAACTCAGTATATAAACTAAACTCAGTATATAAACTAAACTCAGTATATACATATACAGTATATAAACTAAACTCAGCAACAAAAAAACATCCTCACTGTCAACTGCGTTAATTTCAGCAAACTTAACGTGTAAATATTTGTATGAAACATAACAAGATTCAACAACTGAGACAAACTGAAGAAGTTCCACAGACTTGTGACTAACAGATCTTAAATAATGTGTCCCTGAACAAGGGGGGGGGGGGGGGGAATCGAAAGTCAGTATCTGGTGTGGCCACCATTAAGTACTGCAGTGCATCTCCTCATGGACTGCACCAGATTTGCCAGTTCTTGCTGTGAGACATTACCCCACTCTTCCACCAAGGCACCTGCAAGTTCCTGGATATTTCTGTGTGTGTGTGTGTGTGGAATGGCCCTAGCTCGCACCCTCCAATCTAACAGGTCCCAGACATGCTCAATGGGCTCTTCACTAGCCATGGCAGAACACTGACATTCCTGTCTTGCAGGAAATCACGCACAGAACGAGCAGTATGGCTGGTGGCATTGTCATGCTGGAGGGTCATGTCAGGATGAGCCTGCAGGAAGGGCACCACATGAGGGAGGAGAATGTCTCCACTGTAACGCACAGGGTTGAGATTGCCTGCAATGACAACTAGCTCAGTCCGACGATATTGTGACACACCGCCCCAGACCATGACCTTCCATCTCGATCCCACTCCAGAGTACAGGCCTCGGTGTAACGCTCATTCCTTCAACAATAAACGCAAATCCGACCATCACCCCTGGTGAGACAAAGTCAGTGAAGAGCACTTTCTGCCAGTCTTGTCTGGTCCAGCGACGGTGGGTTTGTGCCTGTAGGCGACGTTGTTGCCGGTGATGTCTGGTGAGGACCTGCCTTACAACAGGCCTACAAGCCCTCAGTCCAGCCTCTCTCAGCCTATTGCGGACAGTCTGAGCACCGATGGAGGGATTGTGTGGTCCTGGTATAACTCGGGCAGTTGTTGTTGCCATCCTGTACCTGTCCCACAGGTGTGATGTTTGGATGTACCGATCCTATGCAGATGTTGTTACACGTGGTCTGCCACTGTGAGGACGATCAGCTCTCCGTCCTGTCTCCCTGCCTTAGGTGTCTCACAGTACGGACATTGCAATTTATTGCCCTGGCCACATCTGCAGTCCTCATGCCTCCTTGCAGCATGCCTAAGGCACGTTCACGCAGATGAGCAGGGACCCTGGGCATCTTTCTTTTGGTGTTTTCAGAGTCAGTTGAAAGGCCTCTTTAGTGTCCTAAGTTTGAATAACTGTGACCTTAATTGCCTACCGTCTGTAAGCTGTTAGTGTCTTAACGACCGTTCCACAGGTGCATGTTCATTCATTGTTTATGGTTCATTCATTGTTTATGGTTCATTGAACAAGCATGGGAGACCCTTTACAATGAAGATCTGTGAAGTTATTTGGATTTTTACAAATTATCTTTCAAAGACAGGGTCCTCTAAAAGGGACGTTTCTTTGCTGAGTTTATAAGAAACCCAGGGAGGTCTCTGAGGAGTAGTGGTACAGGCAATGGGAGGAGAACTGACTTGACTTCTGTGCACTTCCTTTCTTCTTAGGGCTGTGTGTGTCTGTGTGTCACCATATGCACATTTATTTTTGGGGAGTAAGGGAAACCATGTTGCTGATACTGATGAGGAATCACGGGATCGCTTCCTTTACCACTTCCCACTCCCTCACAACCTTCTCCTGACCCCTGATCTCTAACCCCTCCTCAGGTCCTCTGAGATTGTGAGCACTTTAACAGAGGTCAGAATTCTCAATCCTCAAAGGATTATGTCAGGGTATTGTATTCACCCAGCAGTTGGTGGAGGGCACTCCTCAAACATTGAATAATTAGAGCAGTTTGCCAGTAGGAAGGTGTAGCAAGCTCATGGGATGGCTACAAGAAGTGTGTCTGCAGTTCTTGGCCAAAGGCTGTGGACAACCAAGTACTAGCTTCAGGTGCCGATCATTTTGTCCAAGCATGTGTCTTCATTTTTTCAATTAAATTTGTAAACTTAAGTATACAAAAATAAAATTGGATCTGCAACGTTGAAAATCCAATAGGCGACTATTATTTTTCAGCTTATTTGAAAAAATAGGGAATCTTTATGAAATATATTTGGATGCAACGATACATATATAGCCCTGCTGCATGAGGTACAGTGTCACGGACCTGCTGCCCTGCTTCTCCTCCTGTGTTGGGAAGATGTGAGCAGTGAGCTCCAGGATGTGTCCCTTGCGGACCTCAGCCAGGTGATCCAGACGACCCTGCAACTCCTTGCCCTTCTTCTCCAGCAGTTCTCCCAGCCGCTGGTTGTGTCTCTCGATCTTGTCCCTCTTCTCCTGGTGGCGGCTGGCCCGCCGCTGCAGCCTCTGGCTCTCCTCCTGGGAGCGAAGCAGCAGGTCCTTACCTGCGGGTGAGATGGACGGATACTATGTTGATTAATATGTTTAATGGACGCATCCCAAATGGGAAAAGTTGTGGACTATATATGGAATATAATGCCATTTGGGAAGCATCCAATGTCTTCCACTATTTCAAATGTCAGGTTTCATAAAGACATTACGCAGAAAGTATAAGGACAATACATTAAAATGTAAACACCCAGGGTCATTTGTCACTGATTTGAATGTCCGTTGGGGCCATGTAACTCACCACTCTTCACCTCTTCATTCCCACAGCCAATGGCCTCCTTCAGCTGCTCAATCTTCATCTTGCATGACATCATCTTCCATTTCTGAATGAAACCGAACACATAACATTTGAAAAGAATAGGCAGGATATTGAAACATAGAAACACACAGAGGCTACATCGCTTAGGGCAAAGTAAATTAAGTTGATCATGTTCTTGTGTGTTGTCATAACTTAGCTTACCAGCTGATCTGCCTGGACCTTCTTATCCATGGCAGTAATGACCCTGGGAAAAGTGTAGATTTATTCATATGATTAATATAATGATGAAACATTCCTGTATGCAGAAATGATTGAAAACAAAGAGCAAAGTAGTAAGATATTATTCAACATAGTCATTTTTTTTTTTTACCTCTGTTCAAGAAGATCTTTCTTCTCCGTCAGCATTTTAAGTCTTATCAATTTTTCAGTGTATCTATAAAAAAATATATTTAAAAGTCATGTACATGTTTTCTCTAAATGCAGCTAAGCAGAATGAGTGAAGTGCCCCCAACATGCTCCAAGCACAGGAATTGAGCGAGAGAGTGGCTTAGAACTAGCTACTTCACAAAAACAAGTTGAGATTCATTTAACTATAGAAAAACTACACTAACTGCCATTAGACTACTAGCTAGTCATTGAATTCTGGAAACTCACAAAAACATGATAGAACATGCCAATGTAAGTAAAATATTAGGCCAATGACCCTTCACGACTTCACTAACAAAGAGCCGTGACACCACGTGTCATGACAGTTATTTTTAGTTTCACTACGTTAGCTACGTGTTATGTTCCCCAAACAGCCCGACTGGGTGTAACGTTCCATGGTTCCTTGTAAACAAACTACCTTGCTAGCTAGCCAACTAACAACGACCTGGTGTTAAGAGCTAACGTTTTGTTTATGGCAATGCTAGCTTCTTGTAAATAAAGCTAGCCAGCTATCATGTTTGTTCGATTGTTGAGTACTAAAATTAATCTTTGCTGATGATGCCGCATAAGTCGTCATCAGTGCCATTACTTAGAGCCGTGTTATGAAGTTAGTTAAAATGTTAACACGCACAGTTCGGGGTTTCTACCGTCGAAGTACACGAAATCCCCTGCCTGGATGCATCGGGCACAAGTCAGCCTGCGCCTGGCGGTGTTGCAGAGAGGACATCTCTCCACTGCGACATACAGACCCTCCGCGTCGTCCACTGACTCCACCATCAGTGATCCAGGGGAACCTGCGGTGGTTGTGGTGTGTAGGTGGTGCGAGCGAAGTGGTGGCCGAGCACCGGGCAGTGCTCCCAAAGTCCCTTCGCTAGGGCCGAGGGCTCGGACTTCGCTTCCCGCTGAGGATGCCATGGAACTGCCGTTCAAGCGCTAGCTTACCTAGCAAAATGACTGCTACTCTGGCTAACCACCTACATAACTACTGGTATACTGTCTGACACTCTTCGTTGCTTCTTGTAAACGTTAAGGGTATGCAGTCTTCATTTTCGGTTATTTGGCAAAGGCGGCTATTAGCTAACGTTAGCTAGCAAACTGTGTCACTGTTTTTCTGCGTGACATGGTTTGTTTATGTACGTATGGTCACGTGACCACACGTATAATCTGAGTCTATGCACAGATCTGTTTACTTTTGAATGTAGCTAATCTTTGGTTTTATATGGTCTATGCTACAGATGGATATAATATTTGCTGTATGGCAGGGATAGACAACTTTGATTGTGGTAGGAGGCACAACTCCTCACCAAATTGCGAGCAAAACATTTTAGCAGCCACCCAATTTTTTTTACCAGTTTCTAAACCCAAGAGGCGCAACATCGCGAGACTTCTGGGAACGCTTGCGAAACAGACCAAGCAGGCCAGTCCGGGGTTTGGGAAGTAAATGAGAGAAGTGAAACCTAGATTCGAGCCAATGTTCAATTACTTTAAACTTGCTATTACTCTAACCTCGTGAGTGACAGACGCACGTTTTCGTCAAAAACGACTTTAGATCGAAGGGGTGCCTTTGATTTTGACGGGCCGCATATGCGCAGTTCGGTGCGAGTCGACCGTCAGACACGATGACGTGAATATAGGCATGAGTTTTAGCCACAGATAGAACAATTCGATTTTTAGAGAGGTTTAGTTATACATTTTTTAAAGAAGCTTTGGTTTAGCAAGCCAACGTCGCAATCACAACGTCTAAAAGTGTGATCGGGGATTTCTATTGGAGAAGCAGTTTCAGCCCATTTTCATACTGCAGCTACTGTCTGTTTTGTGCAATGTTACATTATGCATTTTTGCCATGGGGTGGAAAGAAAATGTTGCCGTTTTAAAGCAAGTTTGCTGTAATTTGACACTTTGACAAGGGGAGGAGATTTAGCGATGTTATAACTAATTTCATGCAATTCTACTAATTTTGCCATGAGGCAGAGAGGAATATTTGCAGGTTTTAATGACATCTTTGTGAGAGACTAACGTCAATGGGACCCCACAGCCTGTAATTCAGTCATGATTACTACATTTAGAAAGCTGGCCTCTAGACTAATTTACCAATCTAAATCATTTTAGCTGACATGGGCTAATTGAGTGACAAACTGCTGATGCCGAATCAAAGTTTGTCACGTGCGCCGAACACAACAGGTAGACCTTACAGTGAAATGCTTACTTACAGGCTCTAACCAATAGTGCGAAAAAAAAGGTGTGGGTGGGTAAGTAAAGAAATAAACAGTAAAAATACTTTTGAAAATAACAGTAGCAAGGCCAAATACAGACACCTGTTAGTCAGGCTTATTGAGGTAGTATGTACATGTAGATATGGTTAAAGTGACTATGCATATGATGAACAGAGAGTAGCAGTAGAGTACAGAGGGGTTGGCGGGTGGGACAATGCAGGAGCACATTGAATTTCACCTTGTTTATTCTAATATTTTCTCCTGCAACAGTAAGTTTAGACCCCAACTTGCAACAGTAAATTGGAAATTTATCTGAGGGCCTTCAAATGAGGGGTGGCGGGCTTGTCAGTTGCGTATACCTGCTGTAAGGAGATGGTTACTTTACATTACACGTGGATGGGATCAGTGTAACTCACACCTGTAATGTACACTCTGATATGAAAACAAGCATGTTTTAGTATTACTAGCTCTAGAAAACCCTGTAGTTATCTCCACACACAGTTGACTACAATTCCAATGCTGTCTTAATGTTAGTAATCATCACTTGCAAAACTTTTTGAACATGCGGATATTCCCCTTTAATATCAACGAGAAAGGTTTTCACACAAAAAAAAGATGCACTTACTGCAGTAGTTTGAACAGATCCATATGCTGTGTGTGTATCCAGTTGACGAATTACGCTTACGCAGGTGTTCGGAGCACACTAGATATCTAATTAGCACAGGTGGCTGCCTGTAAATAAGCGCTGTAATATGGCCACGTGGGAACCCTAACCCTATAAAGGTGAACCTTTTGGATTTAGAAAATATTTCTGATATGTTCCTTATGTTTCCAAAATCGTACCGCAAGCGATGTGTTTTAACGTTCGAACGAGCATTTGTGCTCTTTACAGAAGATGCTGTCAAAGATTTTTATAAATAATTCAAGATTTACCACAGCCTGTCGTTTCCAATGGGAGCAAATTAATCATAGTTGGCAGAACAAGCAAGGAGGTGGGCAGAGCCAATCACGAGCTAGTAAGATCCCATTGGCTCGTTCTAGCGTGTATTTGCATATTTCCGTTAGGGAACACCTACTCTGTGAAGTGCGCCAGTGCAATAACTCAATTCACCCGTGCCTTCCTTCTAAACAATGGATTTTATTTTTAAACTTTGGCAAAGGGTAAAGTCTACAAAAATGTCTTAACTCTGTTCGTAACAGATTGTTGTTTTGGGAACATAAATTGTATTGCGATAAAGTTACATCCATGAGAAAATTTGCCGAATGTCGGCCAAAATTCACTCACCACCATATTTGGTGGCAAGTAGAAATGCCAACCGGATGCTTCAGATTTATACATCCTGTGATACTATCGTCAATAGGCGCTAAAGGTGCTTAGCGTCTACGAATGGGTTAGATGTATTACATGCAAACATTGCTTTTATTAATTTCTCTGAGATGGTCAATATTACATTACAGATTCATCCATCCACCATTACAAAATTATAAAAGTACATAAGTGCACCATACACACTTTCCACAAGTATAGCCAACACACAAAATGATTTTTTTTTTTACATATTCATGTTTGTAAATAAATGTAGATTAATTTTATTCACCCATATCAGCATTATAATTGAACTACTTATTGCTTTCTGAATCCTTTCAGAATGGGGTAGATGTTCTCAAAGGCTTCATAGATCTCTCCACGTTCCTTAGCCCCTGAAAGAAAATGTACAGAAGATCTGGTTGCATTTTGTTAGTGGAAACTTTACAATGTAAAAAGCAAGCATCTGAAGAATGTCAACATAGCATGGTGGTGTGTGGAAGTCAGACAGAGAAAACACCAGTTGTCAACATACATACCTGTCAGAACCACTTTTCCAGACACAAAGATCAGTAAGACAATACGTGGTTTCACCATACGGTAGATCAAACCAGGAAACAGCTCTGGCTCATAACTAGAGGGCACAAAACCACACAGTTAGTTAAAGGGAGCCATTTAGAAATATCTAAATATATGGCTCTGATTACAGGAGAATAGGTTGCTCAGGTCTGGAGTATATTTGACTATGAACATTTAATACTGGGAATCCTCTGAAAATCAGTAGGTCCAGTGTGTCGGGTAGAGTAAGCCATAAGGCTATTATGAAAACCTTTAAATTAAACCTATTTGGGCTTAAACTCTACAAAAGAAAATGATAGTGGAGCCGCAAAAGCACTTCTGTGCAAGGGTGTTTATTTACACAGTGAAAACAAAACATGAGTACTGCAGCACTAATATACATAGTGTCAAATAAAATAAATTGTTGCTCATGTATGGGGTCGGAAGGCCTCAAGCTCTTTTAATTGTCAAAGTATTCTTCTTAACTGTACACTAAGCGTTTAACTTTTTTCCCCCCCTGTAAAAAGGAATTAATAAAACATTAAAACTTCAGCATTCAATCAACATAATGGACAGAATTTCTATGACTAAAGGGGGTCAGTACTTTACAGAGCAGACACTCAATATGTAACAGTGAGTGTACCTGCTGAACTGCTGATGAGTCAGCACCAGACCCTCCAGCCGAATGGGGAAGCAGACATCACAACTCCCCACCATGTTCTGGATCTTGAAGTCCAGGAATTTGGCGGGAAAGCCCAATTTCTGCACCACACGAGCATACTTGCGGGCAGCCAGTCGAGACTGCTCCTCGCTGGCAGAATAGACAGCAAAAAGTTGCTTGAGGAATGAGGGGATCATCTTTATCCACTTTGGAACAAGGGCTAAATGAGCTCCCTCCCCTTTCTCCTATCCTTGAGCAATGACAGGTGCAGTACAGCAAATTATTTATTTAGAGTAAATCATCTAAGAGTGGGCCCTGGTAAATGACAGAGTATCAGTGTTCAATAGGGCACACCGTAACAAAACATCTTGCAACAGAAAATAAACATGTGCTTTTATTGGACAAATTCAGGTTATATGTCCCTGTTTCTTAACACTTTATTTTCTACTGAACAAGACTATGGTTCATGTTGTCTGTGGTGAACTGTTCTCCCTCCTCACCTCTTGGCTCCTGTGCAGACCATCTTTCCGGAGCTGAAGATGAGTGCTGTGGTCCTAGGTTCCCGTATTCTCATAATGACAGCAGCAAAACGCTGAAACAGAGTACAATGCCCACATCATGGCATGACACCACCATATTGACTTAAACATTATCTGGGCTGGGCATACTTTGATTACCTTGGGGTTGTACTCAGCGTTTCTGGCTTGAAGAGCGATGGATTTCAGGTCCAGTGGGCAAGCCAGATTCACTGTAGATACAATATTCCTGCACATAAACAACAAATGGGCTCACTTGCTAGCACTCATCAATATATAGACAAGACAACTAGGAGGCCTTTTGAAATGGTACCCTATTCCCTTTATAGTGCACTACTTTTAATCTGAGCCTATCCTGGCCAATACCTGTATAGTGCACTAATTCATTTCCTAGGGTCATATTAATTAGTGCAAACCATAGCAAAACAGAAAACAGAAACCATTTAGAGCATTTGGTGTAAACGGTTTACGTTGCACTAATGGATGGGATCCTGGTTATCGTAACATCCATCACGCACTGTAACATGGGGATTATTCCAGAACTCTCAGCCACTGGAGTCATGGGGGTCATAGGCGTCATGGGACAGAAGGTAGAGCTTCCGGTCATGGCCGACTGGTTAGGGTCAGTCTCAGCAGACTCCTCAGGCCTGTAGCCATCGAACACGCGGTCTTGTGTCATGTTAGCATTAGTTGCAGCATTTCCACAGGTGTCCTCTGGCAGGTCATCAGGCAGGAAGCTGAGATCCAGATCCTCCCCAATGTCCTTCTCTGGTTGGCTCAACGAGGAGAGAAAGGATGGGTCCTGGAGCTGAGGGGCGCCCTGCAAGCCCAGGTCTCCTTCAAACAGGAAGCCAGAGGCATCCTAGAAATCACACCAGAGAAGAAAAAAATAATGAGTGGAATTAGATGCATCCTTTAGTCAGTTTATCTTGTGTCACTTGTCAATGAGACCAAGTGGAAAATTAGGATAAAATACATGTTGGTTGAAGTCATTTAAAATCAAATGTTGAGGTCAATTTTGTTAGTTTTACTGAAAGATACTCAGACTTCTTTCCTAATACTCAGACTTCTTTCTGTTTACTCTGGCAATCAGGACCATTGGCTACTTACGGGTACATTTCCAATTGGGTCATCAAAATAACTCTCCAATGCTGAATCTTCATCCATGATTGATCATGTAGGAACAGAGGCAGGATTTTTTTAGCAACAAGTGGGAGCCTTGGGGGCGTTCATTGACTGACAGGCGGCTAAATTGGCTACAGGTGTGAATGTCTATGCCCTGCAGGAGTAGCCTGTTTCTGATAACTAGGCCACAGTACATTGTGCGCTGAGAATGATAATATTATAATGAACCACAGTAGGGATTTAAAAGTTTTGATGCTCACCTGATTCTCATGCTATTTTGATAAATAAAATAAAAAAATATAATTATAATATTCAAGTCTGTCAGCAGAAGAGGGAGACAACTTGAGATGAACCTTAGAAATCGTTTTGTAGAAGTAGACCGATACATGAGCATCACAGGAGGTAAACAACTATGTACAGGAGGTAAACAAATATGGAATTACTGTATTTTAAGATTTCTACACAAATACTGTCTAATATTGCATATATTTTTTCTATAAATAATGTTCCTTGGGACGTTTAGAATATTGAATTAGCAGAATTGGCTCCCAAATATGATAATTTTAAACTGAATTGCTTTAACGTGCAATGTAATGGCAGAAAATATAGATGCAGTGAAAAGGTGTGAGAGACTTTCCTCAGGAGGCACATGGTGAGTTAAAACTTTAAAAAAGGTGACATTTGTAAAACTGGACAATCCTTTGCAAGCTACCCACTGAAGCAATAATATTAAATAAATTGTGTTCCTTCTATCTCAATAGATTCCCACGATATGAGTTATATTACCCATAAAACCTAGCAGTCAAACATGGAAATGATTCCAATCATTTTTGCACCATTAATTTTTCCCATAGGGGATTTTTAGAAACATGTCAAATAAGAGCTGTGTTTCGTGTAGACTTACCCTGTCGTGACATTTTGATAAGTGTAAATCTCTCTAGAACAAGGTGACTTTTATCAATATATTCACCTGTAATTGACCCTCAAAAATGAAATGCTAATTAGCTGCTAATGTGGCTATTATAAAGAACTACAAATGCCATAATGATCTGGACAAGACTGATGAATCGAGGCAAATGTAAGAATCTCTGGATTAACTATTTCAGCTAAATGTAGTAATTAATAATACCTGTTAGCAAAAGTGTCAGCTAGAGATGATGTGCAGGAACTTGCGGGGATTTGTACTTTTGCATGATATCTACTTTGATGCTAATTAGCATTTTCGAATCTGAGAGTAAATAGATCCGAATATATTGATAAAACTCACCTTATCCGAAAGAGATTGACAGGGTTATCAAAACGTCACATCAGGGTAAGCCTACATGAAACAAAGCCCAAGTGCTGTCCCCACTTGCTTCAAGATGTCTACCATTGTTCATGTACCCAAGAAAGCAAAGGTAACTGAACTAAATTACATGATGCAGTGCTTTGAGAGGCTAGTTAAGGATCATATCCCTACCTGACACCCTAGACCCACTTCAATTTGCCTACCGCTCAAATAGATCCACAGATGATGCAATCGCCACCGCACTGCCCTATCCCATCTGGACAAGAGGAATACCTATATAAGAATGCTGTTCCTTGACTATAGCTCAGCATTCAACACCATACTACCCTCCAAGCTCATCATTAAGCTTGGGGCCCTGGGTCTGAACCTAGTCCTGTGCAACTTGGTCCTCGACTTCCTGATGGGCCACCCTCAGGTGGTGAAGGTAGGAAACAACACCTCCACTACGCTGATCCTGGGCCCCACAAGGGTGCGTACTCAGCTCCCTCCTGTACTCCCTGTTCACCCTTGACTGCGTGGCCACACACACCTCCAACTCAATCAGTTTTCTGACGACAACAGTAGTAGGCCTCATTACCAACAACAACAAAACAGCCTACAGGGAGGTGAGGGCCCTGGCAGAGTGGTGCCAAATAACCTCTCAATCAACGTCAACAAAACAAGGGAGTTGATCGTGGAATTAAGGAGACAGAGAGAGCACGCCCCGATTCACATCGACTGGACTGCAGTGGAGAAGGTGAATAGCTTCAAGTTCCTCGGCATACACGTCAATGACAATCTGAAATGGTCCACCCCCACAGACAGTGTGTTGAAAAATGCAAAACAGTACCTCTTCAACATCAGGAGGCTGAAAAAATTCAGCTTGGCCCCTAAGAACCTCACAATCTTTTACAGATGTACAATTGAGAACATCCTGTCAGGCTGTATCACCGCCTGGTACGGCAACTGCATCGCCCGCAACCGCAGGGCTCTCCAGAGGGTGGTGCGGTCTGCCCAACGCATCACCGGGGGCACACTGCCTGCTCTCCAGGACACCTACACAGGAAGGCCAAAAAGATAATCAAGGACATCAACCACGCGAGCCACGGCCTGTTCACCTGGCGATCATTTAGAAACCGAGGTCAGTCTAGGTGCATCAAAGCTGGGACAGAGACTGAAAAACAGCTTCTATCTCAAGGCCATCAGACTGTTAAATAGCCATCACTAGCCGGCAAACACCCGGTTACTCAACCCTGCACCTTAGAGGCTGTTGCCCTACATACAGTGCCTTGCGAAAGTATTCGGCCCCCTTGAACTTTGCGACCTTTTGCCACATTTCAGGCTTCAAACATAAAGATATAAAACTGTATTTTTTTGTGAAGAATCAACAACAAGTGGGACACAATCATGAAGTGGAACGACATTTATTGGATTTTTCAAACTTTTTTAACAAATCAAAAACTGAAAAATTGGGCGTGCAAAATTATTCAGCCCCCTTAAGTTAATACTTTGTAGCGCCACCTTTTGCTGCGATTACAGCTGTAAGTCGCTTGGGGTATGTCTCTATCAGTTTTGCACATCGAGAGACTGACATTTTTTCCCATTCCTCCTTGCAAAACAGCTCGAGCTCAGTGAGGTTGGATGGAGAGCATTTGTGAACAGCAGTTTTCAGTTCTTTCCACAGATTCTCGATTGGATTCAGGTCTGGACTTTGACTTGGCCATTCTAACACCTGGATATGTTTATTTTTGAACCATTCCATTGTAGATTTTGCTTTACGTTTTGGATCATTGTCTTGTTGGAAGACAAATCTCCGTCCCAGTCTCAGGTCTTTTGCAGACTCCATCAGGTTTTCTTCCAGAATGGTCCTGTATTTGGCTCCATCCATCTTCACATCAATTTTAACCATCTTCCCTGTCCCTGCTGAAGAAAAGCAGGCCCAAACCATGATGCTGCCACCACCATGTTTGACAGTGGGGATGGTGTGTTCAGCTGTGTTGCTTTTACGCCAAACATAACATTTTGCATTGTTGCCAAAAAGTTCAATTTTGGTTTCATCTGACCAGAGCACCTTCTTCCACATGTTTGGTGTGTCTCCCAGGTGGCTTGTGGCAAACTTTAAACAACACTTTTTATGGATATCTTTAAGAAATGGCTTTCTTCTTGCCACTCTTCCATAAAGGCCAGATTTGTGCAATATACGAATGATTGTTGTCCTATGGACAGAGTCTCCCACCTCAGCTGTAGATCTCTGCAGTTCATCCAGGGTGATCATGGGCCTCTTGGCTGCATCTCTGATCAGTCTTCTCCTTGTATGAGCTGAAAGTTTAGAGGGACGGCCAGGTCTTGGTAGATTTGCAGTGGTCTGATACTCATTCCATTTCAATATTATCGCTTGCACAGTGCTCCTTGGGATGTTTAAAGCTTGGGAAATATTTTTGTATCCAAATCCGGCTTTAAACTTCTTCACAATAGTATCTCGGACCTGCCTGGTGTGTTCCTTGTTCTTCATGATGCTCTCTGTGCTTTTAACGGACCTCTGAGACTATCACAGTGCAGGTGCATTTATACGGAGACTTGATTACACACAGGTGGATTGTATTTATCATCATTAGTCATTTAGGTCAACATTGGATCATTCAGAGATCCTCACTGAACTTCTGGAGAGAGTTTGCTGCACTGAAAGTAAAGGGGCTGAATAATTTTGCACGCCCAATTTTTCAGTTTTTGATTTGTTAAAAAAGTTTGAAATATCCAATAAATGTCGTTCCACTTCATGATTGTGTCCCACTTGTTGTTGATTCTTCACAAAAAAATACAGTTTTATATCTTTATGTTTGAAGCCTGAAATGTGGCAAAAGGTCGCAAAGTTCAAGGGGGCCGAATACTTTCGCAAGGCACTGTACATACACATGGAATCACTGGTCACTTTAAACGGAACACTAGTCACTTTAATAATGGTCACATACTGTTTTACTCATTTCATATGTATATAATGTACTCTACTGTATTTTAGTCAACGCCACTCAGACATTGCTCATCCTAATATTTAGGTATTTCTTTATTCCATTCTTTTACTTTTAGATGTGTGTATTGTTGTAAATTACTAGATACTACTGTACTATTGGAGCTAGGAACACACAGGCATTTCGCTACACCCGTAATAACATCTGCTAAATATGTGTGTAAGCAATAAAATTTGACTTGATTTATTTGAAATGTTTCTAAAATCCCCTAAAATTAATGGTGGAAAAAAACGATTGAAACCATTTCCCCGTTTGACAGCTAGGTTTTATGGGTATTATGATACCTCTACTGTGGGGCTCTATGAAACAGTGCCAAATCAAGAGCAACCCCCATCCCTACTTGAGTTCTTCTTCTCCTTCAATATAATGGCGGTTTGCATACAAGCGCCATGCTCTACCAACTGATCCCCTGGATCACTGATGGTGGAGTCAGTGGACGACGCGGAGGGTCTGTATGTCGCAGTGGAGAGATGTCCTCTCTGCAACACCGCCAGGCGCAGGCTGACTTGTGCCCGATGCATCCAGGCAGGGGATTTCGTGTACTTCGACGGTAGAAACCCCGAACTGTGCGTGTTAACATTTTAACTAACTTCATAACACGGCTCTAAGTAATGGCACTGATGACGACTTATGCGGCATCATCAGCAAAGATTAATTTTAGTACTCAACAATCGAACAAACATGATAGCTGGCTAGCTTTATTTACAAGAAGCTAGCATTGCCATAAACAAAACGTTAGCTCTTAACACCAGGTCGTTGTTAGTTGGCTAGCTAGCAAGGTAGTTTGTTTACAAGGAACCATGGAACGTTACACCCAGTCGGGCTGTTTGGGGAACATAACACGTAGCTAACGTAGTGAAACTAAAAATAACTGTCATGACACGTGGTGTCACGGCTCTTTGTTAGTGAAGTCGTGAAGGGTCATTGGCCTAATATTTTACTTACATTGGCATGTTCTATCATGTTTTTGTGAGTTTCCAGAATTCAATGACTAGCTAGTAGTCTAATGGCAGTTAGTGTAGTTTTTCTATAGTTAAATGAATCTCAACTTGTTTTTGTGAAGTAGCTAGTTCTAAGCCACTCTCTCGCTCAATTCCCCTCAGAAATGTCTGATGAACCTGCAGGTGCATTGGTGGAAGAGTGGGGTAACATCTCATAGCAAGAACGGGCAAAATCTGGTGCAGTCCATGAGGAGGAGATGCACTGCAGTACTTAATGCAGCTGGAGTCCACACCTGATACTGACTGTTACTTTTGATATTGACCCCCGCTTTGTTCAGGGATACATTATTCCATTTCTGTTAGTCACATGTCTGTGGAAATTGTTCAGTTTATGTCTCAGTTGAATCTAATGTTCATACAAATATTTACACATGTTAAATAAACGCAGTTGACAGTGAGAGGTCATTTCTTTTTTTGCTGAGTTTAGGACTATCGGTTACTACAACTTGTTCTAAACTGCCTGTTAATACAACTCGTACTGTACTGCCTGTTACTACAACTAGTACTGCCTGTTACTACAACTTGTACTGCCTGTTACTACAACTCATACTGTACTGCCTGTTACTACAACTAGTACTGCCTGTTACTACAATTCGTACTGTACTGCCGGTTACTACAACTAGCACTCCCTGTTACTACAACTAGCACTCCCTGTTACTACAACTAGCACTCCCTGTTACTACAACTAGCACTCCCTGTTACTACAACTAGCACTCCCTGTTACTACAACTAGTACTGCCTGTTACTACAACTAGTACTGCTTGTTACTACAACTCGTACTGTACTGCCTGTTACTACAACTCATACTGTCTGTTACTACAACTAGTACTGCCTGTTACAACAACTAGTACTGCTTGTTACTACAACTCGTACTGTACTGCCTGTTACTACAACTCATACTGTCTGTTACTATAACTAGTACTGCCTGTTACTACAACTAGTACTGTACTGCCTGTTACTACAACTCATACTGTCTGTTACTATAACTAGTACTGCCTGTTACTACAACTAGTACTGTACTGCCTGTTACTACAACTCGTACTGTACTGCCTGTTACTACAACTCATACTGTCTGTTACTACAACTAGTACTGCCTGTTACTACAACTAGTACTGTACTGCCTGTTACTACAACTCATACTGTCTGTTACTACAACTAGTACTGTACTGCCTGTTACTACAACTCGTACTGTACTGCCTGTTACTACAACTCATACTGTCTGTTACTACAACTAGTACTGTACTGCCTGTTACTACAACTAGTACTCCCTGTTACTACAACTAGTACTCCCTGTTACTACAACTAGCACTCCCTGTTACTACAACTAGTACTCCCTGTTACTACAACTAGTACTGCCTGTTACTACAACTAGTACTGCTTGTTACTACAACTCGTACTGTACTGCCTGTTACTACAACTCATACTGTCTGTTACTACAACTAGTACTGCCTGTTACAACAACTAGTACTGCTTGTTACTACAACTCGTACTGTACTGCCTGTTACTACAACTTATAGAGTCTGTTAGGAAGATCACGTAACTTTTTCAGGTATGACATCAAATACAGCTACTTCCAGCTGGTGGAGTCCCTGTCTGGAGCTGTGGGACAGCTTTGGCATCACATTCAATTAGTCTGATAATATACCAGCAAATGTCTGTATCTCAAATGGCATCTTATTCCCTTCGATAGGTAACATCCCAAATGGCACCCTATGTAAATAAAGTGCTCAGTCTGAAAAACAAAGTTGAGTGTAATAAATCTGTTTTTATTCTCTGGCAGAGAAAGAAGTTCAGAGAGGGAATACAGTAAAAACACTGAGGTTGGTGCAAAACAGAAAACAGCTCACAAAATGGCTGAAAGGTGATCATTCCTAAAAGAGGAAAATGCTGGTCCATCATCTGCAGTTTAAGACAAGTAATCAGCATAACATACAAAAGGTGAGATTAGAACTAGCGTCAGCTACAGGGGTACCAGTCAGTGAAAAAGAGCGGGATCGACTCTTTAAAAAGGGTACGTTCAACCATGCAATCCTACTAAGGAACGAGCCAGTCAGTCAACCTCCATACCTCACCACCCTTCATGCATATATACTCATGCATACAAGCAGCAGAAAGTTACAAGGTATCTGTACTACTGTCCATTGAAATACAATCCTATGTCTTAATGAAGCCTCCAGTCTGCTAGATAACGTTACCGTTCTGAATATTGTCAATCAGATGGGG
Source organism: Oncorhynchus mykiss (assembly GCF_013265735.2). Lineage (NCBI taxonomy): Eukaryota > Metazoa > Chordata > Actinopteri > Salmoniformes > Salmonidae > Oncorhynchus > Oncorhynchus mykiss. The sequence continues at coordinate 31,643,226 of NC_048589.1, forward strand.
AAATACTGAATAACTAATAAACAGCAGGATAATTCATTTTTTTTCTATACCGTAACCCATGTCCTTTCAGGGCTCGACTGCAAATCTTTGCGGTCTGTCCATGCACATCCATCTAGTCATTTGTACATACAATGCTTTAATCAACAGTAGAAAGGAGTTACAGGCGTGGCACTTTGAAAGAGTAGAAGAACATTGGGTACCTGATCAGACCGTTTCTACCAAGATGTGAAAGTTTCCTAACAACAAGTAACAATAACTGAGAAAATACCCAGAACTGTATACACAGGTGATTAAAATATTGTTTGAGAGCACTAGTGTATTATAGCACAGCATATCATTATCCTGACCAGAGATGAGTGGTGGGAGGTGAGTGATTGGGCTGTCTGTCATAGCAGCTGGGCAGTGATTTAGGTCCAACAGCAGAGGGCAATGTTGTGCTTGTCTGCGGCCACAATTACCATAGCAGCAGAAGGACATAATAATTAGTCTGAGCCCTCGACTCACATACGTTACACCATTATATACACACAGAGACCCTGAAGGTTCAGTTTAGTATCCTAAGCTATTACAAATACATTCATTTGACCTATGACCATTTTGATAGGAAAAAAAGTGCTTTATATTGTTACTGTGGTGGAAATGTACCAGAGACTAGGATAAAAACCTGAAGCCAATTAATGTTGAGGAATTGGTGCAGCAGAGCTCTGAATGAAATATGTTCTCACCCTCAGGTAACCCAACACTAAGATGTCTCTATTAATTGTCACCAGAGAACACTTCTTCTCAATGTCATTTGATTCCCACAGCAGTAGATACATTTCAGTAGTTGCCTTTTGATTACAATTGAATATTATTTTGGTATTGCCTAACACATTTAGAACCATGAAAAAATATGGTTTTGACTTAAGGCACCCATTTCCTTGAAACATTTGTATTATTACTGGGAACACAATTCACACGTTTTATAAAATCATCCAGTAGAGTTGAAGAACGAGGAGACTCAGTTGATACTGTATATCTTCAAGGTAGTCTGTTTTTTGCATGTTGGTCCCCCACTGATGACCTAGCTCTGGCACAAAACCTACTGACACCAGTATCAAAACAAACTGTACAACAAGAGGCTGAAAACCTCTTTGTAACATGGACCTTTTACAACATAATAAATACAACCACACATCACACACCGACAGGGCATCTCAAAACACAATGTATGAAATCATCCACTAAAACACTATGTCTGATCATCTGGCTTCTAAGACTTGGAAGGGTCTTGTGCTCCACTCCAACGTGTTGGTGGGTGAGAGCCCTGGTCGGGACAGGGACACCAACACAGAAAGTTTAAATTGTAGCGATCACAATTGTATTGTTTTAGATCACTGGGGTCAGGAAAGGTATTGAACAACAACACCCTTCGATTCTCCAAAACGTTCTGCTACTTCTACCCAAAATGATAGCCCGTATCAAATGTAGCAACTATTCATATTTCCGTAATCTAGGGGAGATCTAGAGTATGTAACAAAGGCCATAACCACTAATTACTTATGTATTAGCCTCAGGCTAACTTACTTAAAACAAAGTAGCAGGGCACAATATTTGGCAACATGGGTGAATAAAACAAGTGGTTGTGAGAGTGCAGTTATCTGGTAGGTGACACACAGAGGGAGGAAGGTTGGTGAATGACAGTCTGTAGTGCAGCTTAGCCACACTGGAAATGAATGCTGAGACATCGATCATCCTGAGGGGTCTCAGTACAGTACCAGTATCTGTGCTGTTGGCATGTTAGTGTTATACGTTGGGCCATTCCAGTGGGCCTTTGTGCTGACTGCAAGCCTCACCATCCCACCAAGTCCTACAGAGATCTGACAGGGAGAGAGGGGACCACCCAACTAGAGAGTCCTGCAGATCGCGAGAGAGATAGAAGTCCTTTAACAAAGACCTTGTAAAAAAGATGTCCCTCATGAATATTTTAATTTGTTCATCTTCAAAAAGTTGATTTAAATAACAAGTACTGTAGTAGGTCCACTGATCAATCAGCTCTGCAGATATCCTTGCACAATGGCTTAAAATTCTACATTTGCCAGAAGGTTTGCTGGTTCAGTCTTAAAGGGTGGGGTAAAATAAGATGCCTCTCCCTTGAGATGTCTCTAGGAGACCTGATTGTTGTCCAGCCTCTTCTCCACAGCTTTGAGGAGGAGCTCAGAGTACTGCTCCAGCAGAGCCAGAGTCCTCTCCTCCCCTGAGCCTGATCCCCCTGTGCCTGGTCCTACAGGCCGGCAGCCCAGCGTACACAGGGAGCCTCCTGCTGCCGGTTCTCCAGAGGGGGATGGTAGTGAGCTCTGGGGCAGGGAGCTCAGCTCGGCCCTCACAACCTCAAAGGCCTCAGACAGGACCCGGGCCATCTCATGCTGCTCCTGCCTGGAGGCTACAGGCACACTGTTCACCTGCAAGACACAGACATTACCACACAAATGAAGTGTATGGAACTGTTCTAAGATGTTGTTGTACATTAATTGTTGTATATCAACAGCACATTTCATCTCTGCATCTCCCAGACAGAGATGGTGGTCTGTAAAATAGTAGCCTTTCAGTGAGTGACTCACCATCCTGTAGAACCGGGAGGCCTTCCTAAACGAGTTCTGTAGCTCGCTGGCCAACACCTTGCACGACTCCATACTGAGAGAATCCTCTATTTAAGAGGAGAGAGTTGTGGTACATTGCTAAGGCTCGCGCTGCTTAAACCATCATAGCACAAGCAACTACAAGACAATAGGTTATTGGGCAACAGTAGGGCAATATGCCAATATAGGAAACATGTTGTCAACAATATGTAACCATAGAATGTGGTATGTTTGATCTTTTACACAAGGGACGGAAACACAGCAGGACAAGGACCAATGTTAAAAAGTGAAAAAGCGAGAGATGAGACCGAGAGATTAAGAGAGTGGTAGAGTGAGAGAGAGAGAAAGAATGAGAGCATGCCTCACCAATCGAGAGAAACCGGTTAAGTGACGGAGGACATGGACAGGGTGAAGGTGAAGAGTACATGGGGGTGGAGACAGCAGGCCACAGTGCACCAGTAGTAAAGAAGTGCTTGGTGCTGGTCAGGCCCAGACGCAGAGATGACAGGGTGAAGGAGGGAGAACGCTGGAGCAAACCTGTGCGGTCCTGGCTGGGCCCTCGTTGTGACAGCAGGTAGACCGGATTGCCCTGAAGAGACAGCTCCGTCACGGGGCTCTCCTCCTGGGTCAGGCCCTGGCTTTCCTCTGTATTTGGCTGTTCCAGTCTGTTGTCTACAACAGGGGCCTCAGGACGCAGCTCCGCGGTGAGACCAAGCTGCTCCGCCTCAGGGCTCAGCACTGGGCTAGTCTCCCAAGGAGGAGCAGGGGAGGGGGACAGTGCAATGACTAGCTGGACGTTGTTGAAGAGCGGTGGTGGTTGATTCTGTCCCTGCTGGGGCAATGAGCTAACTGGGGGGGAAAGGTTGTCCTCTTTGACAGTCTTGTAGGAAGTGGTGGTGGTCTTGGAGGTACCGTTGGGTGTGAAGACTGCCAGGGAGGGCTTGTCTGGGAGGGACTTGGAGATGTCCAGGTTGAGCTGGGGCTGGGTGCTGCACGTCAGCTTGGCCTGCAGACTCTTGGTGGTTGGGTTAGGGTTAGAGCTAGCTATGAGATTGGGGATAACAGCAGCTTGGGGCATGGCTAAACCCATCCCTGAGAGGGAGGAGGACGCCGAGGAGACCATGGCCACTGGGAAAGATGCTTTAGTACTCGGACTGTGGGAGGAGCAGCTCTGACTCTTGGTCGTTGGAGGGATTGAGGTGTTGGAACTACTTCCAGACCCAGACTCCTCCTCAGTCACGTTTAGGTTGTCTCCCATGGACACGGAGCGGGACATCTTGGCCATGGAACTGGTGGTGGGGCTCATGTAGGAGCAGCGGGACTTTAGGCTCCTGGGCATAGTGGCTGTGCTGTGGCTGGTACTGGTGTTGTCCTGAGGCTGGGGGGAGGTGGGGAGTGTCACTTGACCCTCGCTGGCCTGGGAGTGATGGAACTGGGAGTGATGGGGCAGGGGGGCCACCTCCTTGGAGGGCCGAGACAGGGTTAGAGGCATGTCTACTGGTAACAAGAGAGAGACAGAGAATAAAGGTAAATGATTAGGCTATGCAGGCCAGGACGACAACATCTGTCTCTTATCAGAAATGGTTTTAGTCATGGGAATATTTGGGAACAGATTTCCAAAATTAAACTAATTTGTAGCTGAATTCCTGGTGATTTCAGTATTTTTTTGGTCCGCAAGCCGCCTGCTGCCGACCAATGTTTTACACAGGTCCCTAGTTATCTGGGCTGGAGCGTGAAGTCACTAGCTCTGCTGGTCGGCTACTACAAAGCAACCTAGACGTCCGTTTTGGGCAAAAATGTGTATTTATTATGAAGTTCGATCCCCACAGTGAATTATTTTCAAGTTTGCTACAAATCGAGATCTTTAAATAAACAGTGATCCGTTCTGACATTTTCTTTGTCTCACAGGACCACGTGCTGACACAGACCCAATCACGGACTGGGCAGGCTACGAGGAGGCTTGCGCTCTCATGCCATAGACATAAGGTTGTTGCTCAGGCAGGATGAATACGACTACATCGACCATGATCCTTTGCTAAGCAACATGAAGCAATATGGAGCGCTACAAATGTAAAAAAGTTCCGGCTTCATGAGCCATCGGGAGTTTCCCATAGGAATATGTGGATGACATCAGCGCCATCACTATCTACTGGTTTTATACCATACATAGAACATAAGACGAGGACCTTTTTAAATCATAACATTGTCCAGCAATACTTTATCATAACATTGTCCATTAATACAATATCATGACATTATCACAATCCCTTCCTTAGTGTCTCACCCTCAGTGTGCAGGTTCTGGACTGACTGGGACTTCCTCATGCCTGTAGTTGTGAGGTGAGAGGCTGCAGCCTTGGTCACAGGACTGACCATCCTACGGGAGTCCACTGCAGGGTTAAACAGCTTCTTCCTCAGAGGAGAGGCCCGCAGATTAAGAAACTTCTCCGTAGTGTCCACTACTTCTAGTCTCCCGGTGGGGCCCTTTTGAGAGTCTTCTGAGACCTTCCTCTGGCTATGGGCTTGGCTCTGGTCTCTGTCCTGGTTGTGCTCCATGAGAGGCCTCACCTGAGAGACCAGGGGCTTCACCACACCGCTGCCTACCTTCCCCTCACCAATGCTCTTAGATAGGAATGGAAAGGAGGTCCTGCTAGAAAGGAAAAACAACGAGTCATTCAGCTGGGACTGTTTGTCAAAATATTCAGTTGATTTAAAATGATATCTCACGTTTGAGATAAATTAGTATGGGTTAAGTGCTTTTCTTGGATCAACTAACTGGCATACCTTCCAGTAGAGCATTGGGACAGGAACTTGGAGGAGATGCTGATATTGTCAGGGGTGGCAGCTCTCGTCGGACTCACTGACAATCAGAGAGGATTAATACAATTGATACATCTGGAAAATAGTTGACCTATTACCGTGTGTGTCTTTGTTATGTGTAAACTACTATGTCTCATGTTTCCCTGTGTGGACAATAGTCTCTGGGTGCAGCCCAATAATATTTATTTGCTCTTGAAGTGTGCACACGTTCACTACTTCTATTTACAAAAGCATTGGATTGGTGGAGGCAGGGGATAGTGGGAGTTTCCATCAACATGTCTTATACCAGTCAAGGAGAAGGTAACTGGGATGTAGACTCTGTTCTTACCTGGGTTGTTAAGCTCAGCCAGGTTGCCAAAGTGCTGTTTGAGGAAGGCCTCCTGGTCGGGGGTCTGGGGTACTACCGTCACCCCCTTGGCATCTCCCCTCCCTACGCCCCCCTCCTCTTCCACCTCCAGTTCCTCCAGGTCCAATTCAGAGGAGTTCCCATCCACACTGAGAGGCTCCGTGAGCTCAGGGTCTGACACACAGACAATTTGATTAACTAGTAGAGGTACATTGCATAAAAACGTCCACAGAGAAACTGTGTGTGTGTGAGCCCTGTGTGTGTGTGTGTGTGTGTGTGTGGTTGTGTGGGGCTCACCCTCTGCAGGAGGCTGCTGCTGACTGTCTGGGCTGGACAGTCTGCTGCTGGAGTAGTCCACAGAGCAGGCGCTGTCTGGGCTGTGTTTGTCATGGTGACCCTGGCTCCACTGGTTGTGGTTCTGGTACCCCTTCACACTCCTGCTGGCCCCAGGCCCAGGCAGCAGCTCCTTCACCAGGTACTCACTACAGAGAGAGAAACACACATAGTAGAGTGTAAGTTTATTAAAGTGCTAGGATGCATCCCAAATGCCACCATATTCCCTATACAGTGCACTACTTATGACCTGGGTCCATAGGGAATAGGGTACCAAGTGTTACTACACAATATAACAGCAATTGATAAACATTACATAGTGAAAACAACATTCCAGACCCTAAGTACCTGGATATATGGATTAGATGGTACAGTATGTACAGGGCCTTCAGAAACTATTCACAGGCCTTGAATTTTACCACATGTTGTTGTTTTACAGCCTGAATTTAAAACGGATTAAATTGAGATTGTTGGTCACTGACCCACACACAATACCCCATAATGTCAAAGTGGAAGGATGTTTTCTAAATGTTAACAAATTCATAAAAAATGAAAAATCTGAAATGTCTTGAGTCAATATGTATTCAACCCCTTTGTTACGGCAAATCTAAATAACAAGTCACATAATAAGTTACATGGACTCACTCTGAGCACAATAATGGTGTTTAACATGATTTTTGAACGACTACCTCATCTATGTACCCCACACATACAATTATTGGAAAAGTCCCTCAGTCGAGCAGTGAATTTCAAACACAGATTCAACCACAAATACCAGGGAGGTTTTCCAATGCCTCGCTAAGAAGGGAACCTATTGGTAGCTGTGTAACAATTAAATAAACCGACATTGAATATCCATTTGAGCATGTTGACGTTATTAATTACACTTTGCATGGTGTATCAATACACCCAGTCATTACAAGAGATACAGGCGTCCTTCCTAACTCAGTTGCCGGAGAGGAAGGAAACCGCTCAGGGGTTTCACCATGAGGCCAACAGTTACAGAGTTTAAAGGCTGCAATAGGAGAAAAATGAGGATGGATCAATAACATTATAGTTACTCTACAATACTAACCTGAATGACAGTGAAAAGAAGGAAGACTGTACATAATACAAATATTCCAAAACATACATCCTGTTTGCAACAAGGCACTAAAGTAATACTGCAAAAAAATGTTGCAAAGCAATTCACTTTTTGTCCTGAATACAAAGTGTAATGTTTGGGGCAAATCCAATACAACACATTACTGAGTACCAATCTCCACATTTTCAGGCATTGTGATGGCTGCATCATGTTATGAGTGTGCTTGTAATCGTTAAGGACTGGGGAGGTTTTTAGAGAAAAAATAAATGGAATGGAGCTAAGCACAGGTAAAATCCTAGAGGAAAACCTGGTTTAGTCTGCTTTCCACTAGACACTGGGAGATTAATTCACCTCCCAGCAGGACAATAAACTAAAGCACAAGGCCAAATCTACGTTGGAGTTGTTTACCAAGAAGACAGTGAATGTTCCTGAGTGGCCGAGTTACAGTTTTGACTTAAATCTACGGCCTGAAAATGGTTGTCTAGTAACGATCAACAACCAATTTAACAGAACTTGAAGAATGTTGAAAATAATAATAAATTGGCAAATGTTTCAAAATCCTGGTGTGGAAAACTCTTAGAGACTTACCCAGAAAGACTGACAGCTCTCAGGGGACTTACCCAGAAAGACTGACAGCTCTCAGGGGACTTACCCAGAAAGACTGACAGCTCTCAGAGACTTACCCAGAAAGACTGACAGCTCTCAGGGGACTTACCCAGAAAGACTGACAGCTCTCAGGGGACTTACCCAGAAAGACTGACAGCTCTCAGAGGACTTACCCAGAAAGACTGACAGCTCTCAGAGACTTACCCAGAAAGACTGACAGCTCTCAGGGGACTTACCCAGAAAGACTGACAGCTCTCAGAGACTTACCCAGAAAGACTGACAGCTCTCAGAGGACTTACCCAGAAAGACTGACAGCTCTCAGGGGACTTACCCAGAAAGACTGACAGCTCTCAGAGACTTACCCAGAAAGACTGACACCTCTCAGGGGACTTACCCAGAAAGACTGACAGCTCTCAGAGACTTACCCAGAAAGACTGACAGCTCTCAGGGGACTTACCCAGAAAGACTGACAGCTCTCAGAGACTTACCCTGAAAGACTGACAGCTCTCAGGGGACTTACCCAGAAAGACTGACAGCTCTCAGAGACTTACCCAGAAAAACTGACAGCTCTCAGAGACTTACCCAGAAAGACTGACAGCTCTCAGAGACTTACCCAGAAAGACTGACAGCTCTCAGGGGACTTACCTTGAAAGACAGCCGGAATCACTGTCAAAGGTGCTTCTACAACGTATTGACTGAGGGGCATGAATACTTATATAAATTAGATATTTATTTAATTTGAAAGAAATTTGCAAAAATGGCTAAAACAATGTTTTCACTTTGTCATTATGGGGTATTGTGTGTAGATGGGTGAGACAAGAAATCAATTTGACACATTTTGAATTCAGGTTGTAACAACAAAATGTGGAATAAGTCAAATTTATGAATACTTTCTGAAGGCACTGCATTTAGTATACAAACTACAGTATATGATATGTAGGGGCCAGGAGTCTTACCATGTCAGAGAAAACTACAGGCCCCAACTATATTGTATGTGTACTATGATAAGGCAGTGATATACATCCATGGTGTAATGGAGAGATTGTAGAGATCCAGGAGAAAAAAGGTAGAAGCTGTGTTTACCTGACGGCTCATTTATTGATTGATTCATTTGATTGATTTACCTGCCGGCTAAGCTGACCCTGTCCTCAAAGCCGTCGGGGTACAGCACTGGGCCTGTCTCTGTGTCAGGTGTCTGTGGAGAGAGCATGATGTATTTGGGCCGCTGCTGGGACCTCTGCTCAGACTCACCCTGCAAGATAGACAAACATGAGAAAATACTATGAATCATAAAACATCACCTGAAATAACTGAATTGGACCTCACAATCCTCAATACACAAAATATGGATGAGAGTACCATGGTTTCATCCAACCTATTTTGTGACCCATTATTTAACATTTATAAGTAGTAAATCCACAGGTAACATAGATGGAGTAATACATTGTCTATGCACTGTATTAAGCAGGGCCAAAGTAAGGTCAGGTGGCTGTTCTCTGTTAAATTAACTCACCCATGCAGTGAGGGGTTGCAGGCTGATGGTACTGCCCAGCTCTTCCTCTCTGAATGGGTCTCTGAAGGAGTCAGAAACAGGCTGGGTCTGGGTCTTAGTGGGGGAGGAGGGGGGCATGGCGAAGGAGTCCAGCTGTCTGAGGTCTAACATGGACTTGACCATCAGATCCATGCTGTCCATGCGTCTGGACCAGCGGCGCCGCGGACGAGGACCCCTGTCCTCAGAGTGGTGACTGCCCTGGGAGGACCGCCTGCCAAAAGAGTTCTCCTACAGGACGGACGGATGGACACACGCACACACGAGTTGTGAGCCTACAGTTTATAGTGGGAATATTCACAGACCGTGTCTGAATTAAATTTCTACTTTACAAGTGACAAAAAGAAGAGCGAAAATACATGGGAGACAAGGCTGGGGGCAGAGATGACTGAGGAAAGGCTGGGGGCAGAGATGACTGAGGAAAGGCTGGGGGCAGAGATGACTGAGGAAAGGCTGGGGGCAGAGATGACTGAGGAAAGGCTGGGGGCAGAGATGACTGAGGAAAGGCTGGGGGCAGAGATGACTGAGGAAAGGCTGGGGGCAGAGATGACTGAGGAAAGGCTGGGGGCAGAGATGACTGAGGAAAGGCTGGGGGCAGAGATGACTGAGGAAAGGCTGCTACAGAAAGACTGCTGCTACTAACCCTTTTCAGTTGATGAGAGTTGTGCTTTTCGTCTGAGGTGTCTGAAAAACAAACACAAAACCAATTGACATCACAATGTGTCCTGTCAACATTGTGAAGAACCAAATTCTTAATACCGCAGCATTGTTTGCTTGTGTACATACAGTACCAGTCAAAAGTTTGGACACACCTACTCATTCAAGGGTTTTTGTTTCTTTTTACAATTTTCTACATTGTAGAATAATAATGAAGACATTACAACTATGAAATAACACATATGGAATCATGTAGTAAGCAAAACAGTGTTAAACAAATCTAAATACAGTTTAGATTTTAGATTATTCAAAGTAGCCACCCTTTGTCTTGATGACAGCTTTGCACACTCTTGTCATTCTCTCAACCAGTTTCACCTGGAATGCTTTTCCAAAAGTATTTTGAAGGAGTTCCCACATATGCTGAGCACTTGTTGGCTGCTTTTCCTTCACTCTGCGGTCCAACTCATCCCAAACCATCTCAATTGGGTTGAGGTCGGGTGATTGACTTAGAATACGTGGACAACTACAAATACCTAGGTGTCTGGTTAGACTGTAAACTCTCCTTCCAGACCCACATCAAACATCTCCAATCCAAAGTTAAATCTAGAATTGGCTTCCTATTTCGCAACAAAGCATCCTTCACTCATGCTGCCAAACATACCCTTGTAAAACTGACCATCCTACCAATCCTCGACTTCGGCGATGTCATTTACAAAATAGCCTCCAATACCCTACTCAACAAATTGGATGCAGTCTATCACAGTGCAATCCGTTTTGTCACCAAAGCCCCATATACTACCCACCATTGCGACCTGTACGCTCTCGTTGGCTGGCCCTCGCTTCATACTCGTTGCCAAACCCACTGGCTCCATGTAATCTACAAGACCCTGCAAGGTAAAGTCCCCCCTTATCTCAGCTCGCTGGTCACCATAGCATCACCCACCTGTAGCACGCGCTCCAGCAGGTATATCACTCTGGTCACCCCCAAAACTAATTCTTTCTTTGGCCGCCTCTCCTTCCAGTTCTCTGCTGCCAATGACTGGAACGAACTACAAAAATCTCTGAAACTGGAAACACATATCTCCCTCACTAGCTTTAAGCACCAGCTGTCAGAGGAGCTCACAGATTACTGCACCTGTACATAGCCCACCTATAATTTAGCCCAAACAACTACCTCTTTCCCTACTGTATTTATTTTATTTATTTTGCTCCTTTGCACCCCATTATTTTTCTACTTTGCACATTCTTCCACTGCATATCTACCATTCCAGCGTTTTACTTGCTACATTGTATTTACTTTGCCACCATGGCCTTTTTTTGCCTTTACCTCCCTTTCCTCACCTCATTTGCTTACATCGTATATAGACTTGTTTCTACTGTATGATTGACTGTATGTTTGTTTTACTCCATGTGTAACTCTGTGTTGTCTGCTCATACTGCTTTGCTTTATCTTGGCCAGGTCGCAGTTGTAAATGAGAACTTGTTCTCAACTAGCCTACCTGGTTAAATAAAGGTGAAATAAATATAAAAAAATTGTGGAGGCAAGGTTTTCTGACGCAGCACTCCATCACTCTCTTTCTCAGTCAAATAGCCCTTAAACAGCCTGGAGGTGTGTTGGGTCATTGTCTTGTTGAAAAACAAATGATAGTCCCACTAAGCGCAAACCAGATGGGATGGCGTATCGCTGCAGAATGCTGTGGTAGCATAGTTGGTTAAGTGTGCCTTGAATTCTAAGTAAATCACTGACAGTGTCACCAGCAAAGCACACCCACACCATCACACCTCCTCTATGCTTCACGGTGGGAACCACACGTACGGAGATCATCCGTTCACCTACTCGGAGTTTCACAAAGACATGGTGGTTGGAACCAAAAATCTCAAATTTGGACTCATCAGACCAAAGGGCAGATCTCCACCGGTCTGATGTCCATTGCTCGTGTTTCTTGGCCCAAGCAAGTATCTTCTTCTTATTGGTGTCCATTAGTAGTGGTTTCTTTGCAGTAAATCGCCAGATTGACTGAACTTCATGTCACAAAGTAATGACAGACTGTCGTTTCTCTTTGCTTATTTGAGCTGTTCTTGCCATAATATTGACTTGGTCTTTTACCAAATAGGGCTATATTCTGTATACCACCCCTACCTTGTCACAACACAACTGATTGGATCAAACGCATTAAGAAGGAAAGAAAATCCCACAAATTAACTTATTTTGACTGGTACTGTATGTTAAGTGAGATACCAACCTGTCTTTTCCCCTGCACTGCAGCCTGACACCATGTAAGGAGAGACCCTCTCTTCCTCATCCTCTTCTTCTATCCCCTCCTCCTCCACCTCTTTGTCACTGTCAGAGGACATGGTGACAATGGGAGGGGAGCTATATACCTCTCTCCTGGTGCTGCACAGGACAGACAGAGAATAGAACACACACTATTAGGTGACAATAGTCAAACGAAACATGTTGTATGCCTCCTAAATGGCACCGTATTCCCTATATAGAGCCCTATGGCTCTTGGTCAAAAGTAGTGTACTATATAGGGAATAGGGTGCAATTTGGGAAGCACAGAGTGCATTTGCAGTTGACATTGAATAACCCACATAATAACTAACAACATTCATAGCAACAAGCCTGTAGACAAACAAGGGGGCGGCAGGTATCCTAGTGGTTAAGAGCGTTGGGCCAGTAACCAAAATGGTTGCTGGTTCAAATCCCAGAGCAGACAAAGTGGAAAATCTGTCGATGTGCCCACGAGCAAGGCACTTAACCCTAGTTCCTCTGCTAAATGACTCAAATGTAAACAATTCAGGATTAAACACTTGTCTTCACTCCATCAATCAAATGTATTATGTCAATTGGCATTCAGAATATGTGTGTCTCCACTAAGTTATGTAAATGTTATGTTTGCTTTCTATGGGTATTAGCTAGCACAACACATGTTATCCCATTAACTACATACCCTTTGCCCCATGAGGAGCTAACAGCAACAAGAGAACAAACAACAACAGGAATAAGTAATATGAGTCAAGGTACTTGTCCCACATTAGTGTGTTTAAATACTGCAGATACCTGAGATTGCAAGGTTTGTGAAGTGGGGTCTTCTGAACTGGCTTGCCATTCTGCTTAAGGTCCGAGAGACGCTGTCTCATACTGATGGTCAGCTCCGGGGCCAGACGCCACACAAAGATACAGCTATCACCAGACACAGTTATCATGTGCTTGCAGTCATTGGTAAACTTCATTCCAGTCACAACCTCTGTGAAAAAGAAAAAAGACAAACAAATGAAAATAAGGAAATATCTGGGCACTCAATTATGGACAGTTTTTAACAAAGAAATTATCTGTGGAATTCACAGTATGAGAGGTCATTAAATGCAACGATGGACATGATGATGAAGAGGAGTTCCAGATTGTTCCTCCTTTCTGAATACACTGCTGGCTGCAGATTGTCAGTCACACATTTTGCTGTATTTCTTCTAACTAAATGGAGTAGTTTTTACCAGAGTGTCCAAACATGGTGGCCACACACTCCCCAGAGTAGAAGTCAAAGATGCTGATGTTCTTGTCTGAACAGCTGGTGGCCACATACAGCCCTGAGGGGTCTGTCTGAACCTGAGGAGCGAAAAAGACAACGGTGGGCCAATTTTTATAAACCAGCTACAGTGTTGTCAAATTAGTCTTCACAGCAACACTACATGACATGAAAACATGCAAGCCTAACCCACCTTGATGACAGTCCCATCCTCTCCTTGGGAGCCCTTGTACAGTTTCTTCTGTTTTCCGTTACTGATGTTGAAGATTCTGTTGTTAGGGGAAAGAAGTGTCAAACTAAGAACCTACAGGAACAGAGGTTCTATTCAGATCTCAACATGAAAACACACCAGCAGCTCAGTACTCCAGGAGTAAATCCCAAAGACAGTTCTGCTGTTGAAGCACCCGTGGCTTTATCAGGTGATCAATCCTCTGGTTTATCAAATGTCAGCACATCTATACACGAAAATGGAGGGCAATAAGTCAATGACCTCAAGTCAGATCCGTCTGTCTATTTTATGTCCTGCCTCAGCAGTTAAGTTTTAGACTGGAAAACATTCAGATCAAGGGACTGAGTCATCTGACCTTGAAAGTTCAAGGAAACACTGGACTGTGTTGTATCAGCATATCGATTGCGCAACCAGGGCTGGTAAAACCTTGGATCATTGCTATTCTAACTTCCGCGACGCATATAAGGCCCTCCCCCGCCCTCCTTTCGGAAAAGCTGACCACAACTCCATTTTGTTGCTTCCTGCCTACAGACAGAAACTAAAACAAGAAGCTCCCGCACTCAGGTCTGTTCAACGCTGGTCCGACCAATCTGATTCCACGCTTCAAGACTGCTTCGATCACGCGGACTGGGATATGTTCCGCATTGCGTCCAACAACTACATTGACGAATACGCTGATTCGGTGAGCGAGTTCATTAGAAAGTGCATTGATGATGTCGTTCCCATAGCAACGATTAAAACATTCCCAAACCAGAAACCGTGGATTGGTGGCAGCATTCGCGTGAAACTGAAAGCGCGAACCACTGCTTTTAACCAGGGAAAGGTGACCGGAAACATGACCGAATACAAACAGTGTAGCTATTCCTTCCGCAAGGCAATCAAACAAGCTAAGTGTCAGTATAGAGACAAAGTAGAGTCACAATTCAACGGCTCAGACACAAGAGGTATGTGGCAGGGTCTACAGTCAATCACGGATTACAAAAATAAAGCCAGCCCCTTCACGGACCAGGATGTCTTGCTACCAGGCAGACTAAATAACTTTTTTGCCCACTTTGAGGACAATACAGTGCCACTGACACGGCCCGCAACCAAAACCTGCGTACTCTCCTTCACTGCAGCCGACGTGAGGAAAACATTTAAACGTGTTAACCCTCGCAAGGCTGCAGAACCAGACGGCATCCCCAGCCGCGTCCTCAGAACATGCGCAGACCAGCTGGCTGGTGTGTTTACGGACATATTCAATCAATCCTTATCCCAGTCTGCTGTTCCCACATGCTTCAAGAGGGCCACCACTGTCCCTGTTCCCAAGAAAGCTAAGGTAACTGAGATAAACGACTACCGCCCCGTAGCACTCACTTCCGTCATCATGAAGTGCTTTGAGAGACTAGTCAAGGACCATATCACCTCCACCCTACCTGACACCCTAGACCCACTCCAATTTGCTTACGGCCCAAATAGGTCCACAGACGATGCAATCTCAACCACACTGCACACTGCCCTAACCCATCTGGACAAGAGGAATACCTACGTGAGAATGCTGTTCATCGACTACAGCTCAGCATTTAACACCATAGTACCCTCCAAACTCGTCATCAAGCTCGACCCCGCCCTGTGCAACTGGGTACTGGACTTCCTGACGGGCTGCCCCCCCAGGTGGTCAGGGTAGGTAACAACATCTCCACCCCGCTGATCCTCAACACTGGGGCCCCACAAGGGTGCGTTCTGAGCCCTCTCCTGTACTCCCTGTTCACCCATGACTGCGTGGCCATGCATGCCTCCAACTCAATCATCAAGTTTGCGGACGACACTACAGTGGTAGGATTGATTACCCCCATGACGAGATGGCCTACAGGGAGGAGGTGAGGGCCCTTGGAGTGTGGTGTCAGGAAAATAACCTCACACTCAACGTCAACAAAACAAAGGAGATGATTGTGGACATCAGGAAACAGCAGAGGGAGCACCCCCCTATCCACATCAATGGGACAGTAGTGGAGAGGGTAGTAAGTTTTAAGTTCCTCGGCGTACACATCACGGATAAACTGAATTGGTCCACACAGACAGCGTCGTGAAGAAGGCGCAGCAGCACCTCTTCAACCTCAGGAGGCTGAAGAAATTTGGCTTGTCACCAAAAGCACTCACAAACTTCTACAGATGCACAATCGAGAGCATCCTGTCGGGCTGTATCACCACCTGGTACGGCAACTGCTCCGACCACAACCGTAAGGCTCTCCAGAGGGCAATGAGGTCTGCACAACGCATCACCGGGGGCAAACTACCTGCCCTCCAGGACACCTACACCACCCGATGTCACAGGAAGGCCATAAAGATCATCAAGGACAACATCCACCCGAGCCACTGCCTGTTCACCCCGCTATCATCCAGAAGGCGAGGTCAGTACAGGTGCATCAAAGCAGGGAACGAGAGACTGAAAAACAGCTTCTATCTCAAGGCCATCAGACTGTTAAACAGCCACCACTAACATTGAGTGGCTGCTGCCAACACACTGATTCAATTCCAGCCACTTTAATAATGGGAATTGATGTAAAATATCACTAGCCACTTTAAACAATGCTACTTAATATAATGTTTACATACCCTACATTACTCATCTCATATCTATATACTGTACTCGATACCATCTACTGCATCTTGCCTATGCCGTTCTGTACCATCACTCATTCATATATCTTTATGTACATATTCTTTATCCCTTTACACTTGTGTGTGTAAGGTAGTAGTTTTGGAATTGTTAGGTTAGATTACTCATTGGTTATTACTGCATTGTCGGAACTAGAAGAACAAGCATTTCGCTACACTCGCATTAACATCTGCTAACCATGTGTATGTGACAAATACATTTGATTTGTCAACCAACTCTGTGCCATGGTGTGCTAACAGCACAGCAGTGGGGTATACTGCAAGGCACGATTAATGAATTAGCCAGCTAACTGAAACAATTTTACATTTTTTTGAAGCATAAGTTTGAAATTGGCATGGTCTAATTTACTCAACAATCAAAAACACATATCAAAGTTTAGCTTTCTTAATGACCCAGAAAATCAATAGTTATTCCTGGTCGTTTATCAAAGTTAGCTGGCTAACTCATTGATTCTACTTTGGAGCATACCCTCTCTGCTCAGCTGGTATGCATGTCTCTCCCCATCTGACCACATGGGGTCACGCTAACAGCCTAACTGGTGCATTTTCACTGAGTGCCAGAAGGAGACCAGCAGCCACCAGCTAGCTGGCAGGCAACCACCCACAAGGCCCAGTCAGGGCCCTGCCAACCTTGTGGGGAGCTGGCAAAGTGTGAGGGCAGCCAGTCAACCATTGAGTCACACTCTTAAAGCACCGCCACTTAGTTGTATAAGGAACAAATCAGAGCCTGTTAAACAAGAGTTAAGCCCTCTAACTCTAGCAGAAATAAATACACAAAAAGGCCTGGGGGACATTTATCATTCAGATGCAGTTAAAACAGCCTAGTTTCCATAGTAACGTTGAATCACTGTGCTGAAACAGCAGAGGAGCATAAGGTGTGTTTACAGTTGACTTTAAGTATCTCAAGCGGAGGGAAAGGCCTATTTGGACAGTCGTACTACGCTGCCACATTCATCTTATTTACACCAACTGTGTGGTTTCCAAACCTTGGAAACCACAGGGTGGGGAGGGCGGGGCACGCCCCATTTATATATATACAGTACACTTTTGTGGTTACTACATGATTCCATATGTGTTATTTCATCGTTTTTGATGTCTTCACTATTATTCTACAATGTAGAAAATTGTCAAAAATAAAGAAAAACCCTTGAATGAGTAGGTGTGTCCAAACTTTTGACAGGTACTGTATTTATATTTTTTTCTTAAGGAACTCAGTCCGGCTTTAAACTTACTTTTGAAAGTGCTAATAGTAGAATGCACAGGGTGGAATATCCAAATTGGATAGTGCATCATCAGTTAATCTTGTCATGTTAGTCATTGTGCACCTTGTCATGTTAGTCATTGTGCACCTTGTCATGTTAGTCATTGTGCACCTTTAGAGAGGTGTTAATAACTTGTCAGAAATGTCCAGATCAACTAGCCCATGTCAGCTAATGTTTTTCTATTTAGTTTTTTTAGCCCATAAATATCAGAATTTTGTTAATCAAATATCACATGAATACACAGACATGGCAAAATGTATAGAATTGCAAGAACATTGGCTTTAGAATTGCAAGAACATTGGCTTTAGAATTGCAAGAACATTGGCTTTCTCTCCCTCATGACAAAATGTATAGAATGGCTGGAAATAATCTTTAAACCTGCAACATTCTCTCCACCAACAAGAGGGGTGTGAACAGTGTGTCATGTACAGTGCTTGTGCCCAGAGAAATAGACGCGTGCACAGAAGGGGTGTGGGATGTTCCCCAATGCTGGAAGGGGGCCCCCGAGTGATAAACCTTGGGAACCCCTGGATAAATAAAGCAGTACGTAATGAAGCATTACTTGTGGTTAGTTGTTAACATAACTTGGTTAGTTGTTAACATAACTTGTTTGTTTGACATTTCTCTGTTATGGTAGAATTTTCAGCCATAACAACTTAATCTCAGATTCATATTGTAACACCCATGGGGTATTTAGGATATAAAAGGGACTGGCCATTCAAACAAGTAGGCACACGACCTGCTGGAGAGGTGAAACAGAGAGGCATATTTTTTACAAGTCTGCATTTGAAATATCAGCATTTTAAGCCAACGCTAAGCCACATTTTCTTTCAAAGCGTGTGTTATTGTCGTTGATGCAGGGTGGGGAACGTGAGTGAGAGATGTAAACACTTGAGCAGGCAGGCTGGCAGACGGAGGCTCAGGTCAGGACAGGCTAGAGACAGGCTTCATCAGCCAGGGGCTGGGCCTCTGATCTCATCCTTCCTGTGTTTACAACACTCGAGTTAAGACTAATCCACCTGCTAGGGAGGGATGACTGTACAGTCGGACAGATTACGGAGAGGTCAAACACAAATACACTCACGTACCAGTGGAGGCTGCTGAGGGGAGGACGGCTCATACGAACGGCTGGAATGGAGCTAATGGAATGGAGCTAATGGAATGGAGCTAATGGAATGGAGCTAATGGAATGGAGCTAATGGAATGGAGCTAATGGAATGGAGCTAATGGAATGGAGCTAATGGAATGGAGCTAATGGAATGGAATCAAACGCATCAACGACGTGGTTTCTACGTGGCTGATATCATTCCATTGACTCCATTCCAGCCATTATTTGAGCCGTTATCCCCTCAGCAGCCTCCACTGGCACGTACTCACACTCGCATACTGTACGCATACACAGACAGACTAACACTGTCATCACACACACACATTGACGCACATATACATACACCGAGAACAATAATCGAGACAAACGAGGACAAGTAGACCAGGCCCCCACCTGATGCTGCGGTCCTGACAACCAATAACAGCATACTTCCTGGTGGGGTCGATATCCATGTCATACAGCGTTGTCTTGCGTACGATGTGGTGGGTGCGGGTAAACACGGTTCCTTCATCTGACTGTAAACGACAGGGTAAAACAACCAGAGGTTAAAACAGGTCACCACTCACTGCCATGCTAGTGCCATTAACAACACTACTGTAAATGCTCCAGTGAGAAATGAGAGCTGTTCTATTTAAGCTGTTTTGGCAGACATATTGTTACAATGAGTCATAGTATGCGTCCCTATGGGCCCTGGTCAATAGTAGCACATATAGGGAAGAGGTTTCCATTTGGGACGTAGCCATATTCTAATAAACCACAACATTTATCCTTGTAGGGTTTTTGTTGCTTTTCTAGCAGTGTGCCGTAACTTCTAAAGCAGTCCACGGATTAAATGGTAGAGAATGACAATACTTTCCATCTACTTGTTAATTAGATTGTAACATTTACATACAGAGGGTTAGAATTGCACACCAATCTCAATGTGGATGAATTAGAATTTTCTCCATTTGTTACTTCATACACTGGTTAGGTTAGGTTCCAAGAGTCAACCTGAAAATAGTCTGACTACTTCAGGATTAGACTATCATGTCAAAAGACTGGAAAGACTACCCCAATTCTGAATCTGAAGTTAATCTAGTTCTGTTCACTAAAATGGCTCTGGTCACATGATATCACCAGTCTCACTTAGTCTTCTTCCTCTATGTATACCATTACATCATTATCTGCTTCTTGACGCGCAAAGCTACCAGCGCTGCTAAGAACAACATGTAGTAAGGAGGTCCTGCCGGGGACTTGGGGCATACAACAGCCAGGGGACACAGAAAGCCTTAGAGGAAAAGTGTCATTATTAAATAGGCCACTTGGAGTTTAATTAATTAGCTGTAAGCAACAGGAATAGACAAATTAAACAGGGGTTGGCTGAGCCACGGTTAAGAATGTGGGCCCATGGCCAAAATATGTAGAGAGATCATGATGAAATATTGTCAAGCTTTACCACAAAAGCATTAGTCCCCCTAACCTAGTTAAGCCTCCAGCAGCAGCTGTTCTAGAGCAGCGCCATTGTGTGTGTGTGTTTTACCTTCTGCGCTGTGCGGAAGTAGATGCTCTTGTCAGCGCCACAGCTGATCATCCTGACCTTGCCTTCATTGGCTAAAAGAGAAGGAGCACTGTTACCATGGCAATAATAGCCATGTTAACTTTAAACTGCGAGCTAGTGCCACAGTTGACACTTCCGTGACACCTTTGGAAGCCAAAGGTCTGACTTCCATAGCTGATATAACTGTTAAAGGAGTGAGACTTGAGAGTTTGAGGTAAAGGGGGGTGGTTGGCGGGATGTTGTAAAGGGTCAAAGGTCATCTGCAAATCTCACCAGCGAATCGTACAGCGGTGATGGAAGAGGAGTGTTCATCCAGCGTCTGCAGCAGGCTGTACTCCCGCTCTGCATCCAGCACGTGGATCAGCCGGTCTCGACTCGCTGTGGCTAGCAGCTTCAGCCCTGTCACACACAACACACACACACTTAGATTTGATTCATTACCAGACACTCTTAACCAGAGGGACTTACTACAGTCAGTGCATTCAAATGGGTCAAAACAGCCACATATCACAGTCATTACAAGAGAAAAACCTTCTTCACACCACATATAGGCCTACATTACACTCCAGGACACTCTAGGACACTAGCAACTTACCAGCAACCAATCCCTGTTCTCCATTTCGGTGGTGGTAAATATTTTTCATTAGGAGGTCCATTTTGTTTTTAACAGCCATAAAGCATCTTATATTAATTAGCGTAAGAACCAATGAGCTGACGGTCACATCACATGGATATCGAAACCAATCAAAAATGGATTTGAAGCACTTCCCCGGAGTGGACTAAACTGAATTTCCAACCGGAATCATTTCAGTAAATGAAAAGCACTATCCTCTCCTTGCTGAGATTGAACGTGGATCCTGGATCTGTTAGCTTTGTGACTTTGTTAACCTTGATCCCAGCTAGATACAATAGCAGGAGGAAAGGTTCACCCTCTTATCCATTGTAATTTAAAAGGCAAAACTGATCCTAGATCAGCACTCCTCTACTCTGAGATGCTTTGTGAATACAGGCCCAGCAGGGCCATGGCTGTTATCTGACTATTATCACCCTCTGAGTTGTTACTATCAAATCAAATTGTATTTGTCACATGCTCCGAATAGAACCAGTGTAGACCTTACCGTGAAATGATTACATATAAGCCCTTAACCAACAATGCAAAGTTTAAGAAATATAAGAGTTAAGAAAATATTCACTAAATGAACAAACAGTTTTAAAAGTAACACCAAATAGCAATAATGAGGCTATATACAGGGGGTACCGGTACCGAGTCTGTGTGCGGGGGCACCGTATACTGCAGGCAGCCAGAGGGAGTGTACTGGGCTTATTCTTAGCCCTCTCTATCTGCTCCTCTGTGTGGTGCCAACTGCCAAATGGATACGTAGAGGAATGATCCACTAAGAACATCGAAATATTATCAATCCTCCTAACATGGGAGCCACTGGATGCATCCCATATGAGACCCTATTACCTATATATAGTGTACTTCTTTTGACCAGGGCCTTCTGACAGATGTGCTGCTACTGGGGCTAGACGATGAAGTTCTGGAGGAGAGCCAAGCAGGTCTGGGACCAATGCCAGGGTACTACCACAGCCCCCAACTCACACACACACCCTCAGGCCTGCCCAAGCCAGGCAGGCATAATATGCTCTGCCTTGGACGGCACTTCACCAGGTCTGATAATGCCCTCTTAATAGCCCACTGAACACACAGACACTCTTTGTAACAACACATTCAAATGAGATGAAACATGGTGTGTTGATATCGTTGACCATAGCAGTAGATACAAAGATAACTTCAAGAATTTTCACATTCCATTTCACAAATCTCTTATCAGATGTTTTGGTTTTAATGTGTGAACCGGGAAAGTTCATTCTATAAAGCTGCTCATTTAAACTTTGACTAAGAAGAATTGACTTACAGTACATTTGGACCCAACCCTGTCTCTTTATAACGTGCTGGAGCTCTGAAGTGGTTTGTTTCACAAGTCAACGGGAGGTTGGTGAAGCATCTGGCAACCAGCTGATAGTGGTTTATACCGATAGTAGTATCTTTAACCTTGTTGTCTCTCATTTCCTCCCTGAAGAGGGGAAATCTGCCTTAGCCGTATCAGGCTTGTCATGGCTTGCAAGCTAACAAATAAATATCTGTATTCAGTATGAGTTAGCTAACTACATAGAAGGTGAATATGTTATTATGGTAACAACTTGCCTAGTTAAATAAAGGTTAAATAAAACATTTTAAAATAATTCTGGTAACAATTGAATGTACCTGTCTCAGGCTTGGAGTATTCCAGACACAGGATCTCTGAGTCGTGGGCCTGAACGTTCAGAATCTCCCCCATGCTCTCTAGATCGTGGATCCTGCAACAGCAAACAGAACAAAATAGTACTAGATTAGTCCTGTTATGCTCCCATAACAACACCATTTTGTTTTTGCGAGGAGCACACTGTTACAGGTCAGTCTCGCCACACACAGAGACACCGCTGGGCTGCAGTAGAATGCAGAGTAGACCGCCATCATTCAGTTTTGCGTGACAAAGTTAATTAACAAAAAATAGCCTTGGTGTTTACTGGGTCAGCATCTATCCATCCAGTGATGTGGACAGAGAGTCAGCTAGGCTGCTGCCTGAATGGACACCAGCCTACTCCAACCCCAATTTAACAAACACACACGCACGCACGCACGCGCTCACACACACACCCTCCCAGGAGTCTAGTTAGGGAATTTCATTAGGACATAGAGGTGCTGAGTCCTGAGGGGTAGTGAAGGAAAACAAGGCTCTCTCTGGGACGGCATAGCAGGGGTACTGTACCTCAGGGTTTACCCTGATGAAGGTCTACTGACCCAAACATTCATTAGTTTAAAGGGATCCAATCAATTGTTTGTGGAGTAATCAAGAACACCAGTGTGCTAGAGTTTCTCATTCTACAACAGTTTCTTCCATAGACTTTAAACTACAGGTGTGCGAACAAACCACTCTTTTTCTCCAACAGTACCTCAAGGTGCCGGTCCGGTCGCCCGATGCCAGGTGCTGCCCGTCTGGGCTGACACACATGGTCCTGATGCCCGTCCTGGTCTCAGAGGTCTGGGGGTCGGCCTTCTCTCCGTTCCCCGAGTTGAGGCACTCTGTGTCCAGCAGGCCGGCCGTGTTGTTGTCCATGTAGATGATCTTCTGGAGGTCCTGGACAGACGGAGAGAAGGGGGGGGTTATTAGCTGAGCTGAGAATTTGGGGAGGGTGCGCAACAGCGTCAGTTTCCCACTCTTAAAGCAAAACATTTTTTTTTTTTATAACTAAAACAAGATTGACCACAGTTTGTCGTTTCCAAAGGGAACACATGAGTCATAGTGGGCAGAACAAGAAAGAGGTGGGTAGAGCCAAGCACACACTAGCGATATCCTATTGGTGCATTCTAGTATACATCTGCATATTTCCGTTAGGGAACACCTACTCTGTGAAATGCATGTGTGCAATACCTCAATTCACCTTTGCACACTTTCTAAACAACGCCATTTTTTAAAACTTTTGCAAGTCTACAAAACTTAGTCTGTTCTGTTCAGAACATATTCTAGTTTTGGGAACAGAAAAGTGTATTGAGATCAAATGTTTAAATGATGAGAAGATTTGCAGAATGTCGGCCAAAATCCATCTTGTTCCATCTTCTCCCACTGCCCGCCAGTGGGCTTCCTCTTACTACCGTATTTGGTAGTGAGTGGAAACACCAACAGGATGCTTCACATTTATACATCCGGTGAAATATCTCTCTCATTGTTCTATCTTTGGCATAACTCAGGATTCAAAGGTTCTTGAGTAGAACTACTTTGCATCAAAACTCAATCAGCAGTCATTCATATTGAGATCAGGTTTTAGATAAAGGGTGTGTGAGAGTGAGACAGACGCACGTTGCTGATGACGTTGCGGCTAAGAGTTGTGTTGTGTCCATCAGTGTTCCAGAGCCGGACAGTATTGTCTGAAGAACAGCTGAGGAAGGAGCCTGGAGGCAGACAGGGCTGCCTGCCATCACTTACCCTGTCTGGGTACACCTGTACAGGTACAGAGGAAATGAAACATCAGTAGACCTGTCTAGGAGAGATGATGTATATATGAATCTACATACATTTTGGGTACACCTGACAGGTACAGAGGAAATGAAACATCAGTAGACCTGTCTAGGAGAGATGATGTATATATGAATCTACATACATTTTGGGTACACCTGACAGGTACAGAGGACATGGAAACATTTGTTCTGAACTAGCGTATGCACATCCAGATAGATTCCAGCTGCAGGGGGGACAAATGGCTTCATCGAAAATAAAAAGATAACCGCACACGGTTTAACAATATACAGTACATTCAGAAAGTATTCAGACCCCTTGACTTTTTCCACACTTTGTTACGTTACAGCCTTATTCTAAAATAGATTCAATAACATCCTCATCAATCTACACACACTACCCCATAATGACAAAGCAAAAACAGGTTTAGACATTTTGGCAAAAGTATAAAAATAGCTTATTTACAAAAGTACTTAGACCCTTTGCTATGAGACTCGAAATTGTGCTCAGGTACATCCTGTTCCATTGATCATCCTGTTCTATTGATCATCCTTGAGATGGTTCTACAACTTGATTGGAGTCCAACTGTGGTAAATTCAATTGATTGGACATGATTTGTAAAGGCACACACCTGTCTATATAAAGGTCCCACTGTTGACAGTGCATGTCAGAGCAAAAACCAAGCCACGAGGTCGAAGGAAATGTCTGTAGAGCTCCAAGACAGGATTGTGTCGAGGCACAGATCTGGGGAAGGGTACCAAAACATTTCTGCAGCATTGAAGGTCCCCAAGAACACAGTGGCCTCCATCATTCTTAAAAGGAAGACGTTTGGAACCACCAAGACTCTTTATAGAGCCGGCCGCCCGGCCAAACTGAGCATTCGGGTGAGAAGGGCCTTGATGGTCACTCTGACAGAGCTCCAGCGTTCATATGTGGACACGGGAGAACCTTCCAGAAGGACAACCATATCTGCAGCACTCCACCAATCAGGCCTTTATGGTAGAGTGGTCAGACGGAAGCCACTCCTCAGTAAAAGGCACGTGACAGCCCGCTTGGAGTTTGCCAAAGGGCACCTAAAGACTCCCAGACCATGAGAAACAAGATTCTTTCTCTGGTCTGATGAAACCAAGATTGAACTCTTTGGCCTAAATGCCAAGCATCACATCTGGAGGAAACCTGGCACCATCTCTACGGTGAAGCATGGTGGTGGTGGCAGCATCATGTTGTGGGGATATTTTTTAGCGGTAGGGATTGGGAGACTCGTCAGGATTGAGGGAAAGATGAACGAAGCAAAGTACAGAGATATCCTTGATGAAAACCTGTTCCAGAGCACTCAGGACCTCAGACTGGGGGGAAGTTTAACCTTCCAACAGGACAACGACCCTAAGCACACAGCCAAGACAATGCAGGAGTGGCTTCGGGACAAGTCTCTGAATGTCCTTGAATGGCCCAGCCAGAGCCCGGACTTGAACCCGATCGAACATCTCTGGAGAGACCTGAAAATAGCTGTACAGCGACGCTCCCCATCTAACCTGACAGAGCTTGAGAGGATCTGCAGAGAAGAATGGGAGAAACTCCCCAAATACAGGTGTGCCAAGCTTGTAGCGTCATACCCAAGAAAACGCGAGGCTGTACTTTCTGCCAAAGGTGCTTCAACAAAGTACTGAGTAAAGGGTCTGAATACTTAAGTAAATGTGATTTCAGTTGTTGTTTTTTTATAAATGTGCAAATAAGGCTGTAACGTAACAAAATGTGAAAAAAGTTAAGGGGTCTGAATACTTTCCGAATGCACTGTATATGAGACCACCATTCAACAGTGTGCAACAGGTATCTTGTTTATTTTCTACATGTAAAACGATCTCTACACAGGGAGTAAAGAGCAACATGTTCCTCCAGGCCTCCCTCCCGGCCTTACCTCGACATTCCACACGCAGGCCGAGTGGTAAAGGGCGGAGTAGACCTTGCCTACTTTGCGGAGGTCCCGTACGTCCCACACGTACAGGCTGTGGTCGTTGTAGACACAGGACAGCCAGCGGCTCGCAGGGTCATAAGATACAGCCACCGTGTCTGGACACCGGGCGTCCATCTTGTGGCTGAAGAGGTGACTGGAGGGAGGGAGAGTTAGGATGTAATAACACTGTAATACTCTAATAAAATAAATATATATATTGAATTTATAAAGCACTTTTCCAGAACCCAGAGATACTTTATAGTTACAGTACAAGCTAACCCAATTCAGTGGTTATGAGAAAAGCCCAGCTATTGGCTGGGCTGGCATCCCTTTACCAACGATTTAATGGTTGTGTTTTTGGCCAGAGCATAATGTGCCTGCCTACTGGAGAGGTCTTGCCCGTCTATGGAGTTTCCCACAGAAACTTCTATAAACGGTAGTGAGCTGACCTTGATGGCTTCACTTAATAGCAGCTTCGACATGACCTACACAGCCATCTATGGGCCCTGGTCAAAAGTAATACACCGAATAGACATGACCTACACAGCCATCTATGGGCCCTGGTCAAAAGTAATACACCGAATAGACATGACCTACACAGCCATCTATGGGCCCTGGTCAAAAGTAATACACCGAATAGACATGACCTACACAGCCATCTATGGGCCCTGGTCAAAAGTAATACACCGAATAGACATGACCTACACAGCCATCTATGGGCCCTGGTCAAAAGTAATACACCGAATAGACATGACCTACACAGCCATCTATGGGCCCTGGTCAAAAGTAATACACCGAATAGACATGACCTACACAGCCATCTATGGGCCCTGGTCAAAAGTAATACACCGAATAGGGAAAAGGGTGTCATTTGGGATGCAAACATGCAGTAAGTTATTCCATTGGTGGGATTTTTCACAACCCACACAAACATGCAGTAAGTTATTCCATTGGTGGGATTTTTCACAACCCACACAAACATGCTACATACATGACTATTCAGCTAATCTGTTATAACATCTGGGTTCTATTGTCAGGAAGTCAGTTGAACAGGGAAATGAACCAGCAGCATTCCAGACTCTGCATTCACTCAGTCCATATTTATGAGGAGAAGAACTAACTCTCAGAGGAATCTCTGTCCGTCTTACTGAAGGCATCAACAACAAAATGTTGATTTAAAAAGAGATAGAGGGGGATACAGGAATACAAAACAATGACATTTAACTCCAGCTGGGCCCACGTGCATCCTGGATGAACAGGAAATCATTAAAGGGTATTTTGTGTAGTTGGTTTGCTTGGTATTTGCATAAGTATGTAGAGTATGATGCTGTATGAGAACAAGATATCACACAACCCACACCGCTCTGGCTAACCAACAGGACAGACAGAGACTGTTCCCACTTCCCACAGTCAAAAAGACACAATTGAAATACTTCATTCACGACCAGGGCGACATTTAAAAGTCAAAAAACAGGTTCTCTCATATCCATTTTTTTTCCCTATGTCACTATACAGGCAATTACAGCCCCAATTGATTATAAAATATGAATTATTGCACACATGAAAACCTCTGTACGTCGTCTGCATTGTGTGGAGGTTAAGGTCAGGGACACTCACCTAGCCTCCACAACGGTGGCGATGTCTGTGCCCAGGCAGTGTGGGCGTGGCAGGGTACAGATGAAGTGCAGGTTGACAGGGCTGAAGGCCCTAACCGTGCCGTCGGCACAGCCACAGAAGATCAGCTCGTCCGTCACAGACAGAGATGTGGCCTGACTGGTCTGCAGGGCAGAGGAGGATGGTTAGAGAGGACACACTTACTGTCCACTACGTAAAACACACACAGCAGGGTTTCCTCCACTACAGGATGTAGAGAAGACAGGACAGGGACCGCCTGGCTCCATTCCCTTCTGCCTCACTAGAGCAACACATAGGGAATAGGGTGCTATTTGGGATGCAGCCCAGGACTTCAGGGAAATGAATTGCAGAGACAGCAGAGAATAGCTACAGTACTGTCTGTTAATGATATTGAACATATTGAATTGAAGACCATTGCCAGAGAGGCATCAAAGAACCCACTAGGAACTAGCAGTCACAGTGTTTCCCATAGGGTTTTTTTCAGCAGCGGCGGCAAGGTTAGCTTAGGGGAGAGGGGGCGTGGCCAATGGCACGGTCTCCGACCCAACATTTTAAATGTCCAGCTCTTGGCCGTAGAAACAACATTTCCTGCAATTCTAGCTTTTTTTGCATTGTTCTTACGCTATCTGTGACTCAAATATTATAACAAAATCAATGGGGGCCACATTCCATGACATTTGGGGAATTTTTGATTCTCCCTGAAGTCTAGTTTTTATTTTTGTTAGTTCTCAAAAATGATCTTATTTAAAAATATGTTTCTCCATTACCTTCTCTTCATACTTTATAACTGGTTGAAGATGTTGAAGTTTACAGTGTATTTTACCATCACGGAAAGAGTTCGGTATAAGGCTCGCCACTGCTAAATCAACATTAACATTGAGTAAGCATCACATACTTGTCTGTCTGTGGGAAAACTGATTACCACACTTTACTGTAGCTAGGAACCTGAGTAAACAATATAAGAACATCTACTTGAGAGAAGAAGTGGCTTCGCTAGAAAATAAATATTTTGAAAATGAAACAGTTCAACAACAAAACAGTATGACCAAAACAGAATAACATGCAGTATATTTCACTGTGAAGGAGATGGGATATGGTATCCACTCCATGAACCACACATCATATATTTCACTGTGAAGGAGATGGGATATGGTATCCACTCCATGAACCACACATCATATATTTCACTGTGAAGGAGATGGGATATGGTATCCACTCCATGAACCACACATCATATATTTCACTGTGAAGGAGGTGGGATATGGTATCCACTCCATGAACCACACATCATATATTTCACTGTGAAGGAGGTGGGATATGGTATCCACTCCATGAACCACACAACATATATTTCACTGTGAAGGAGGTGGGATATGGTATCCACTCCATGAACCACACATCATATATTTCACTGTGAAGGAGATGGGATATGGTAATCACTCCATGAACCACACATCATATATTTCACTGTGGTGAAGGAGATGGGATATGGTATCCACTCCATGAACCACACAACATATATATTCACTGTGAAGGAGATGGGATATGGTATCCACTCCATGAACCACACATCATATATTTCACTGTGAAGGAGATGGGATATGGTATCCACTCCATGAACCACACATCATATATTTCACTGTGAAGGAGATGGGATATGGTATCCACTCCATGAACCACACATCATATATTTCACTGTGAAGGAGATGGGATATGGTATCCACTCCATGAACCACACATCATATATTTCACTGTGAAGGAGGTGGGATATGGTATCCACTCCATGAACCACACATCATATATTTCACTGTGAAGGAGGTGGGATATGGTATCCACTCCATGAACCACACAACATATATTTCACTGTGAAGGAGGTGGGATATGGTATCCACTCCATGAACCACACATCATATATTTCACTGTGAAGGAGATGGGATATGGTAATCACTCCATGAACCACACATCATATATTTCACTGTGGTGAAGGAGATGGGATATGGTATCCACTCCATGAACCACACAACATATATATTCACTGTGAAGGAGATGGGATATGGTATCCACTCCATGAACCACACATCATATATTTCACTGTGAAGGAGATGGGATATGGTATCCACTCCATGAACCACACATCATATATTTCACTGTGAAGGAGATGGGATATGGTATCCACTCCATGAACCACACATCATATATTTCACTGTGAAGGAGATGGGATATGGTATCCACTCCATGAACCACACATCATATATTTCACTGTGGTGAAGGAGATGGGATATGGTATCCACTCCATGAACCACACATCATATATTTCACTGTGGTGAAGGAGATGGGATATGGTATCCACTCCATGAACCACACATCATATATTTCACTGTGAAGGAGATGTGGATATGGTATCCACTCCATGAACCACACATCATATATTTCACTGTGAAGGAGGTGGGATATGGTATCCACTCCATGAACCACACATCATATATTTCATTGTGAAGGAGATGGGATATGATATCCACTCCATGAACCACACAACATATATTTCACTGTGGTGAAGGAGATGTGGATATGGTATACACTCCATGAACCACACATCATATATTTCACTGTGGTGAAGGAGATGGGATATGGTATCCACTCCATGAACCACACATTATATATTTCACTGTGGTGAAGGAGATGGGATATGGTATCCACTCCATGAACCACACATCATATATTTCACTGTGGTGAAGGAGATGGGATATGGTATCCACTCCATGAACCACACATCATATATTTCACTGTGGTGAAGGAGATGGGATATGGTATCCACTCCATGAACCA
Organism: Oncorhynchus mykiss; assembly: GCF_013265735.2. Classification (NCBI taxonomy): domain Eukaryota; kingdom Metazoa; phylum Chordata; class Actinopteri; order Salmoniformes; family Salmonidae; genus Oncorhynchus; species Oncorhynchus mykiss. The sequence goes on from NC_048589.1 coordinate 31,674,029, forward strand.
CACATCATATATTTCACTGTGGTGAAGGAGATGGGATATGGTATCCACTCCATGAACCACACATCATATATTTCACTGTGGTGAAGGAGATGGGATATGGTATCCACTCCATGAACCACACATCATATATTTCACTGTGGTGAAGGAGATGGGATATGGTATCCACTCCATGAACCACACATCATATATTTCACTGTGGTGAAGGAGATGGGATATGGTATCCACTCCATGAACCACACATCATATATTTCACTGTGGTGAAGGAGATGGGATATGGTATACACTCCATGAACCACACATCATATATTTCACTGTGGTGAAGGAGATGGGATATGGTATCCACTCCATGAACCACACATCATATATTTCACTGTGGTGAAGGAGATGGGATATGGTATCCACTCCATGAACCACACATCATATATTTCACTGTGGTGAAGGAGATGGGATATGGTATCCACTCCATGAACCACACATCATATATTTCACTGTGGTGAAGGAGATGGGATATGGTATCCACTCCATGAACCACACAACATATATATTCACTGTGGTGAAGGAGATGGGATATGGTATCCACTCCATGAACCACACATCATATATTTCACTGTGGTGAAGGAGATGGGATATGGTATCCACTCCATGAACCACACATCATATATTTCACTGTGGTGAAGGAGATGGGATATGGTATCCACTCCATGAACCACACATCATATATTTCACTGTGGTGAAGGAGATGGGATATGGTATCCACTCCATGAACCACACATCATATATTTCACTGTGGTGAAGGAGATGGGATATGGTATCCACTCCATGAACCACACATCATATATTTCACTGTGGTGAAGGAGATGGGATATGGTATCCACTCCATGAACCACACATCATATATTTCACTGTGGTGAAGGAGATGGGATATGGTATACACTCCATGAACCACACATCATATATTTCACTGTGGTGAAGGAGATGGGATATGGTATCCACTCCATGAACCACACATCATATATTTCACTGTGGTGAAGGAGATGGGATATGGTATCCACTCCATGAACCACACATCATATATTTCACTGTGGTGAAGGAGATGGGATATGGTATCCACTCCATGAACCACACATCATATATATTCACTGTGAAGGAGATGTGGATATGGTATCCACTCCATGAACCACACATCATATATTTCACTGAGAAGGAGATGTGGATATGGTATCCACTCCATGAACCACACATCATATATTTCACTGTGGTGAAGGAGATGGGATATGGTATCCACTCCATGAACCACACATCATATATTTCACTGTGGTGAAGGAGATGGGATATGGTATACACTCCATGAACCACACATCATATATTTCACTGTGGTGAAATAGCTTGAAAATAACAACACACAATATAATTTTACAATTTACCAGAACGATGCTTGAAATGCTGAATAACAGTAATTCAGTCAGGCATGCAGCCCAGAATGGACACAGCTTTTTCTCCAAGTCCAATAACAGTCATTTACTAAATGTGTTTTTGACACGTTCTCCACTTGGGTTGCATGCTGTGCTTTCCCAACAGTCAGTGCACTGCTAACCACGGCATGCCAGAGAAGCAACCATCTTAGAAGGGGAGAAACCAAAATATACGAAAGTGGCAGCTTCAAGTGGCCTCTGGGGAAGAGTGTAGTTGTGACAGAGGATGATCCTGCTCATGGCCTACAGCAGATAAGATATGCAGTTCAAGTGAGGGGATGAAAGACATGTCCTAGTTGGATGTTGTGGTCACATGATACAGGCTAGATCACAGCCTGCTTCTAAATTAATCCACACTGGTAGCTTCACAGTGAGAATGTTAAGAGCGTAAATTAATGATTAATCTCTCTCTCTCTCTCTCTCTCTCTCTCTCTCTCTCTCTCTCTCTCTCTCTCTCTCTCTCTCTCTCTCTCTCTCTCTCTCTCTCTCTCTCTCTCTCTCTCTCTCTCTCTCTCTCTCTCTCTCTCTCTCTCTCTCTCTCTCTCTCTCTCTCTCTCTCTCTCTCTCTCTCTCTCTCTCTCTCTCTCTCTCTCTCTCTCTCTCTCTCTCTCTCTCTCTCTCTCTCTCTCTCTCTCTCTCTCTCTCTCATCCTGTGTCTGCTACAAAAGCATGACTGTGCACCCACTTCAGCCCTGTTAGCAGGAAGGTAGCAGAGTGGGGTTACAATCATGTGGTACAAGTTCAGGAAAAGGTTGTTGTGACCTCAGAGCTGGTTTGATCGTAATGCTGCATGAATTCTGTAGCCGGAGAGGCAGGTAGCCTAGTGGTTAAGAGTGTTGGGTCAGTAACCAAAAGGTCACTGGTTCTGTCGATGTGCCCTTGAGCAAGGCACTTAACAATAATCGCTCCTGTTACTCGCTCTGGATAAAAGCTTCTGCTAAATGACTAAAATGTCAAATGTAATGTAAACTGTAAAAGCTGACTGTTTGACTGATAATTCCCATGCAGTACATTACAGCTAAAACCCACAAACAGAGTATCCCACAAGTCAACATCATTTTCTCAGGCCCTCAGAACTTGAGGTGAGCACTAGCAGTGATGTGAAACACTGATGAGTTCATGTTTGTTCTCACACCAAAGTAAAGTGACCAGGGATGTGAGCAGTGATGCTGAAAATGGCATCACATTGACCACAGCTTGTCATGTGAATCAATGTCAGCCTATAGCAAAAGGTGGTGCTCACATCAACACACACCAATGGGATGGAATGTCAAATGCATGATAGAATGCAGCATTCTGAGAAACCCTCCAATTGGATGCTCAGGGGAAACGGAGGGGGTGGGGAATAACTTTCAGCTGATGTGACATGGAACTGCAGGACAGGCAATGGACAGACTTACTGTGACACTGTCGTTCTTCTGGACAGTGTGAGAGGAGGGAAAAGCACAACAACACTGATATTAGACAGACAGCAGCATGGAAGGTCAAATTAATACTCCACCAACACGAGCCAATTGTCTGTCTATAATTTACCTTTATACAGAAGTGAAAGCTGTGTTTCGTAGGACAAAGTCGGTGTCTAGATTACATGTAGAATGAGGATATTTTGAAGTAGCTAAGTCAAGTGAAAGTTTGAAACTGTGCCACATATAGATTGAAAAGGGGTTATATTCTAATCTGATCATGCAGTAGAAAGCTGTGATAAATCACTAACTCTCTCTCTGCCAACATTTACACATAATCGTTACAATAGTGATACATCTCCATTCATTCAGACAGTTTTAGACAAAACGATTCAGTGTTACTCTACACCTGTGGATACAGCCAGGCAGCTACAGTCTCAGTGAAACAGGGAACAGGGAAGTAGCCTACTGCCTGAATTTGTCCAATAAACTGGAATATGTCATCAAATTCAGGGTTTCATTTTTAGTTTATTGCCTTTTCAACCCTGCAGAGGAATACTTATGATTATAAATTATTGAGTCAAGGAAGCCGATTCTTGATTTGATGAATTTGTCTTATAACAAGTCTCATGTCTGTTTTCGGTTGCAAAAGGTTTTGTGCACTTAATGAACGTGACGCCAGAGTCTACTAACTCACCCTTAGCTCCACCCATTTGTCCAGCAGGCGTTTGTCACTGAACTCGCAGAGCAGGCCCGAGGAGGTGATGCAGAAGGTGCTGCCGGCTTTACGACCCTTCCCACATGCCACGTCAGAGAAGAAGTTGTTCCTCAGCTCCCCCAGGAGCCCCGAGCGACCCAGCAGAGGAACCGTGGCGTTCACCTAGCGGACGGACAGAGGGAGGCAGGGAGGGAAGAAGGAATGGAGAGATGGTTAGAGAGACATTGCTATGGGGTCTGAAAGATCTAGTCCATCAGTTTGTTATGTTGTCCCAAACCCCGGGATGTCAGACCTTCTATACGGCCTCAACATGGCTATTGAAGTTGATGTGTGACATTTGTCTTAATTCTAATAGCTTGAGCGATTAGAGAGAAGTTTCCCCAACTGTTCTTCTGACCTCCAACCCAGCGTTGTACATATTTGTTACATTCCAACAATAAACATTTCCTTTATAAAAGTCTTATTATTTGAAAAATTATTTCTACAGCTTATTAGCGTACACCTAATATGTTCCCCCCCGTTGATGATGCTCATTATATATACAGTGCCTTGCGAAAGTATTCGGCCCTCTTGAACTTTGCGACCTTTTGCCACATTTCAGGCTTCAAACATAAAGATATAAAGCTGTATTTTTTTGTGAAGAATCAACAACAAGTGGGACACAATCATGAAGTGGAACGACATTTATTGGATATTTCAAACTTTTTTAACAAATCAAAAACTGAAAAATTGGGCGTGCAAAATTATTCAGCCCCCTTAAGTTAATACTTTGTAGCGCCACCTTTTGCTGCGATTACAGCTGTAAGTCGCTTGGGGTATGTCTCTATCAGTTTTGCACATCGAGAGACTGACATTTTTTCCCATTCCTCCTTGCAAAACAGCTCGAGCTCAGCGAGGTTGGATGGAGAGCATTTGTGAACAGCAGTTTTCAGTTCTTTCCACAGATTCTCGATTGGATTCAGGTCTGGACTTCGACTTGGCCATTCTAACACCTGGATATGTTTATTTTTGAACCATTCCATTGTAGATTTTGCTTTATGTTTTGGATCATTGTCTTGTTGGAAGACAAATCTCCGTCCCAGTCTCAGGTCTTTTGCAGACTCCATCAGGTTTTCTTCCAGAATGGTCCTGTATTTGGCTCCATCCATCTTCCCATCAATTTTAACCATCTTCCCTGTCCCTGCTGAAGAAAAGCAGGCCCAAACCATGATGCTGCCACCACCATGTTTGACAGTGGGGATGGTGTGTTCAGTGTGATGAGCTGTGTTGCTTTTACGCCAAACATAACGTTTTGCATTGTTGCCAAAAAGTTCAATTTTGGTTTCATCTGACCAGAGCACCTTCTTCCACATGTTTGGTGTGTCTCCCAGGTGGCTTGTGGCAAAATTTAAACAACACTTTTTATGGATATCTTTAAGAAATTGCATTCTTCTTGCCACTCTTCCATAAAGGCCAGATTGTGCAATATACGACTGATTGTTGACCTATGGACAGAGTCTCCCACCTCAGCTGTAGATCTCTGCAGTTCATCCAGAGTGATCATGGGCCTCTTGGCTGCATCTCCGATCAGTCTTCTCCTTGTATGAGCTGAAAGTTTAGAGGGACGGCCAGGTCTTGGTAGATTTGCAGTGGTCTGATACTCCTTCCATTTCAATATTATCGCTTGCACAGTGCTTCTTGGGATGTTTAAAGCTTGGGAAATCTTTTTGTATCCAAATCCGGCTTTAAACTTCTTCACAACAGTATCTCGGACCTGCCTGGTGTGTTTCTTGTTCTTTATGATGCTCTCTGCGCTTTTAACGGACCTCTGAGACTATCACAGTGCAGGTGCATTTATACGGAGACTTGATTACACACAGGTGGATTGTATTTATCATCATTAGTCATTTAGGTCAACATTGGATCATTCAGAGATCCTCACTGAACTTCTGGAGAGAGTTTGCTGCACTGAAAGTAAAGGGGCTGAATAATTTTGCACGCCCAATTTTTCAGTTTTTGATTTGTTAAAAAAGTTTGAAATATCCAATAAATGTCGTTCCACTTCATGATTGTGTCCCACTTGTTGTTGATTCTTCACAAAAAAATACAGTTTTATATCTTTATGTTTGAAGCCTGAAATGTGGCAAAAGGTCGCAAAGTTCAAGGGGGCCGAATACTTTCGCAAGGCACTGTATATATATTGTTGAACCAAAGGATTATGTGAATTTGAATGAAACAATGTATGTTGATGCTAATATGATGTACAATATTCCACTATGTTTCTATAAGATAACAATAGAGTAATACATTTAATATGATGTACAATATTCCATTATGTTTCTATAAGATAACAATAGCCTAATATATTTAATATACCATATACTATTTTTTAACAGTTTCACTAATTAATTTTTATGAACTTAATCATTATGACACACCCCTCACTACTGTCATTGGTTACACTAATTGCACTGCTTGTCTCCATAACCTGGTTGAAGTATTCATGACATTACCCTGAGGAAGGCACATGGAGTGTGCAACTTTATTTATTTTGATAGTTTACATTACAACAATAACACAAGTGATTAAACTAATGATCAGCGGCTTGCTGATTAATTGCATAGATTAGTGTTGGAATTGAACCAATATACGGAACGGCTGAAGATCAAGAGGACAAGTTGGGGGAAACGACACCCTATTCCCTACATAATGCATTATATAGGGAAGAGTGTGCAATTTGGCATGCAACCATGATATTAGAGAAACATTCCTGAGAGGCTCAGTTAGAACCAGCATTAGTTATTATTTGTCAGTTATGGATGAGTGATGGAGCTGAGGGATAAGCCTGGAGAAATATAACCACTCTCAAATTCATAGACAGAGCTGTGGATGCAAGGACTGACCATCCATTTTCATTTTTTTATCTAACCTTTATTTAATTAGGGAAGTCAGTTAAAGAACAAATTCTTATTTACAATGACGGCCTACACCGGCCAAACCCAGACGACGCTTGGCCAATTGTGCGCCGACCCACAGGACTTCCAATCACGGCTGGTTGTGATACAGCCTGGAATCGAACCAGGGTGTCTGTAGTGACGCCTCAAGCACTGAGATGCAGTGCCTTAGATCGCTGCGCCACTCAGGAGCCCATGATATCATGATATAGCCATAGACTACCGTTCAAAAGTTTGGGGTCACTTAGAAATGTCCTTATTTTTTAAAGAAAAGGGCATTTTTTGTCCATTAAAATAAAATAAATCAGAAATACAGTGTAGAGATAGTTAATGTTGTAAATGACTATTGTAGCTGGACACGGCAGACGTTTAATGAAATATCTACATAGGCGTACAGAGGCCCATTTTTAGCAACCATCACTCCTGTGTTCCAATGGCATGTTGTGTAAGCTAATCCAAGTTTATCATTTTAAAAGGATAATTGATCATTAGAAAACCCTTTTGCAATTATGTTAGCACAGCTGAAAACTGTTGTTCTGATTAAATAAGCAATAAAACTGGCCTTCTTCAGACTAGTTGAGTATCTGGAGCATCAGCATTTGTGGGTTCAATTACGGGCTCAAAATGGCCAGAAACAAAGAACTTTCTTCTGAAACTCGCCAGTATATTATTGTTCGGAGAAATGAAGGCTATTCCATGCCAGAAATTGCCAAGAAACTGAAGATCTCGTACAACGCTGATTACTACTCCCTTCAAAGAACAGAGCAAACTGGCCCTAACCAGAATAGAAAGACGAGTAGGAGGCCCCGGTGCACAACTGAGCTAGAGGACAAGTACATTAGAGTGTCTAGTTTGAGAAACAGACGCCTCACAAGTCCTCAACTGGCAGCTTCATTAAATAGTACAGGCAAAACGCCAGTCTCAACGTCAACAGTGAAGAGGCGACTCCAGGATGCTGGCCTTCTAGGCAGAGTTGCCACCCCACATGTGCTCTCTCTAATTCTCTCTTTCTCTCTTTCTTTCTCTCTCTCAGAGGACCTGAGCCCTAGGACCATGCCCCAGGACTACCTGACATGATGACTCCTTGCTGTCCCCAGTCCACCTGGCCATGCTGCTGCTCCAGTTTCAACTGTTCTGCCTTATTATTATTCGACCATGCTGGTCATTTATGAACATTTGAACATCTTGGCCATGTTCTGTTATAATCTCCACCCGGCACAGCCAGAAAGGGACTGGCCACCCCACATAGCCTGGTTCCTCTCTAGGTTTCTTCCTAGGTTGTGGCCTTTCTAGGGAGTTTTTCCTAGCCACCGTGCTTCTACACCTGCATTGCTTGCTGTTTGGGGTTTTAGGCTGGGTTTCTGTACAGCACTTTGAGATATCAGCTGATGTACGAAGGGTTATATAAATAAATTGGATTTGATTTGATTTGAAAAAGCAATAGGCTGGCCAATAAAAATACAAGTTTAAGATGGGCAAAAGAACACAGACACTGGACAGAGGAAGATTGGAAAAAGTTATGGACAGACAAATCTAAGTTTGAGGTGTTCAGATCACAAAGAAGAACATTCGTGAGACACAAAATGTGATGGTCTGGGGGTGCTGTGGTGGTGGTAAAGTGGGAGATTTGTACAGGGTAAAAGGGATCTTGAAGAAGGAAGGCTATCACTCCATTTTGCAACGCCATGCCATACCCTGTGGACAACGCTTAATTGGAGCCAGTTTCCTCCTACAACAGGACAATGACCCAAAACACAGCTTCAAACTATGCAAGAACTACTTAGGGAAGAAGCAGTCATCTGGTATCTGTCTATAATGGAGTGGCCAGCACAGTCACCGGATCTCAACCCTATTGTGCTATTGTGGGAGCAGCTTGACCGTATGGTACATAAGAAGTGCCCATCAAGCCAATCCAACTTGTGGGAGGTGCTTCAGGAAGCATGGGGTGAAATCTCTTCAGATTACCTCAACAAATTGACAACTAGAATGCCAAAGGTCTGCAAGGCTATAATTGCTGCAAATGGAGGATTCTTTGATGAAAGCAAAGTTTGAAGGACACAATTATTATTCAAATAAAAAATAATTATTTATAACCATGTCAACATCTTGACTATATTTCCTATTCATTTTGCAACTCATTTCATGTATGTTTTCATGGAAAACAAGGACATTTCTAAGTGACCCCAAACTTTTGAACAGTAGTGGATATCCATATCAACATTTATACTGAACAAAAATATCAACACAATATGCAAGAATTCAAGATTTTACTCCGTTACAGTTCATAGAAGGGAATCAGTCAAGTGAAATAAATTCATTAGGCCCTAATCTATGGATTTCACATGACTGGGCAGGGGCGCAGGGGCCCACCCACTTGGGAGCCAAGTCTACCCACTGGGGAGCCAGGCTCAACCAATCAGAATACGTTTTTTCCTACAAAAGGGCTTTATTACAGACAGAAATACTTCTCAGCAACAGCTCTGTTGGACATTCCTGCAGTCAGCATGCCAATTGCACACTCCCTCAAAACTTGAGACATCGGTGGCATTGTGTTGTGACAAAACTGCACATTTTAGAGTGGCCTTTTATTGTCCCCAGCACAAGGAGCACCTGTGTAATGATAATGCTGTATAATCAGCTTCTTTATATGCCACACCTGTCAGGTGGATTGATTATCTTGGCAATGGAGAAATGCTCACTAACAGGGATGAACACAAATTTGTGCACAACATTGTAGAGAAATAAGCTTTTGTGTGTATGGAACATTTCTGGGATCTTTTATTTAAACTCATGAAAAATGGGACCAACACTTTACATGTTGTGTTTATATTTTTGTTCAGTATAGTTTTATCCATGTTGAGGCTATATAGTGTTTGTTTACAAATATTGGCTTATATTTTGGGTTCTGATGGTGTATGACAGGTGAACTAAGCTCAGGAGGCATTTATACATTATATTCTTCAGGAAACAATCAATGGGCACATATCATTCATTTACATCAAAGATGAATGTAGCAACTGCACACTGCCCCTTTAAGAAATGTTGTTGTTGGTGTGACTGTGTGAATACCTTGGATGATTTGGTGTGATCCAGGTACCAGAACTTGACGTGCCTGTTCCCTGCCGTGACAAAGTAGTTGCTGTCATCTGAGAAGGACACAGCTGTGACTTTACTGGACACCTTGTTGGCTGCCACCACTATGTTTTTCTGAGCAGAGAAAAAGAACACAGAACAGAACTTTAGATCAACGGTGGATATATACTTTGCCCTCAGACAAGAATAAAGTAAAAATAGTATAAAACATTGAAGGGTAGCTCAAAAACAGCACTTAGCATTTTCCACTATAACGGTCTAGTGCATTAGGAAAGTATTCAGACATTTTCAACATCTTGTTATATTACAGCCTTAATCTAAAAAAAAATGAAAATCTCTCCTCAATCTACACACAATATCCCATAATGACAATGCGAATGTATTAAAAATAAAAAACAGAATTACCTTATAAGTATTCAGACCCTTTTCTATGAGACTCAAAAATGAGCTCAGGTGCATCCTGTTTCCATTGATCATCCTTGAGATGTTTCTACAACTTGATTTGAGTCCCGCTATGATATATTCAATTGATTGGACATGATTTGAAAGGCACACACCTGTCTATATAAGGTCCCACAGTTGACAGTGCATGTCAGAGCAAAAACCAAGCCATGAGGTTGAAGGAATTGTCCGTAGAGCTCTGAGACAGGATTGTGTAGCAGCACCAATCTGGGGAAAGGTACCAAAAAATGTATGCAGCATTGAAGGTCCCCAAGAACACCGTTGCCTCCATCATTCTTAAATGAAAGACGTTTGGAACCACCAAGACTCTTTCTAGAGCTGGCCGCCCGGCCAAACTGACCAATCGGGGGAGAAGGGCATTGGTCAGCGAGGTGACCAAGAACCCGATGGTCACCCTGACAGAGCTCCAGAGTTCCTCTGTGGAGATGGGAGAACCTTCCAGAAGGACAACCATCTCTGCACCACTCCACCAATCAGGCCTTTATGGTAGAGTGGCCAGACGGAAGCCACTCCTCGGTAAAAGGCACATGACAGCCCGCTTGGAGTTTGCCAAAAGGCACCTAAAGGACTCTCAGACCATGTGAAACAAGACTCTCTGGTCTGATGAAACCAAGCATCACATCTGGAGGAAACCTGGCACCATCTCTACGGTGAAGCATAGTGGTGGTGGCAGCATCATGCTGTGGGGATGTTTTTCAGTGGCAGGGACGTGGAGACTAGTCAGGATCGAGGCAAAGATGAACAGCGCAAAGTACAGAGATATCATTGATGAAAACCTGCTCCAGAGCACTCAGGACATTAGAGTGGGGCGAAGGTAAACATTCCAACAGAACAACGACCCTAAGGACACAGCCAAGACAACGCAGGAGTGGCTTCGGGACAAGTCTCTGAATGTCCTTGAGTGGCCCAGCCAGAGCCCGGACTTGAACCCGATCGAACATCTCTGGAGAGACCTGAAAATAGCTGTGCAGCGACGCTCCCCATCCAACCTGACAGAGCTTGAGAGAATCTGCAGAGAAGAATGGGAGAAACTCCCTAAATACACGTGTGCCAAGCTTGTAGCGTCATACCCAACTCGATGCTGTAATCGCTGCTAAAGGTGCTTCAACAAAGTACTGAGTAAAGGGTCTGAATACTTATGGATATGCCATACTTATGGTTTTTTTTATGTTTTTTTTTATACATATATATTTAAAATGCTAACATTTCTAAGAACCTGTTTTTGCTTTGTCATTACTTTGTCATTAGTTTAGAGAGTTGCTAGCTACCTTCCAGGCCCAAACATTGATAATCATGTCGTGCTGGTATCCCACGCTGACGATGTACTTGCTGTTGGGGGAGAACGCCACACAGGAGATGCCGTACTTATGTTCCTGTAACTCAGCAACCTGGGTCCGTTCTGCAACGTCCCACACCCGCACAGCAGGCATGTGTCCACTCTGCAGAGAGAGAGAGTCCGAGAGAGAGAGAGAGATGAGAGAGAAACAGAGAGAGAGAGAGACGAGAGAGAGAGAGAGAGAGAGACAGAGAGAGAGAGAGAGAGACGAGAGAGAGACAGAAAGAGAGAGAGAGACGAGAGAGAGAGAGAGAGAGACGAGAGAGAGAGAGAGAGAGAGAGACGAGAGAGAGACAGAAAGAGAGACGAGAGAGAGAGAGAGAGAGAGAGTCCGAGAGAGAGAGAGAGATGAGAGAGAAACAGAGAGAGAGAGAGAGAGAGAGACGAGAGAGAGAGAGAGAGACGAGAGAGAGAGAGAGAGAGAGACAGACAGAGAGAGAGAGAGAGACGAGAGAGAGACAGAAAGAGAGAGAGAGACGAGAGAGAGAGAGAGAGACGAGAGAGAGAGAGAGAGAGAGAGAGACGAGAGAGAGACAGAAAGAGAGACGAGAGAGAGAGAGAGAGAGAGAGAGAGAGAGAGAGAGAGACACGAGAGAAAGATGAGAGAGAGCGAAAGAGACAAGAGACAGAAACAGAGAGAGAGAGAGAGAGAGACAGAGACAGACACGAGAGAGAGAGAGAGAGAGAGAGAGAGAGAGACAGAGATAAACAGAGAGAGAGATAGAGATAAACAGAGAGAGAGACAGAGGGAGAGAGACAGACAAATACAGACACAGAGAGAGAGAGAGAAAGAGACAGAGAAAGAGAGAGACAGCCATTGTGCTTGTTTTAACTCGTTTGTGCTTGTTTTTCACACATCCCCCCCATCCACACATTTTATATTCATTTATTTCACGTTTTTTTATAGCGGCAAGTCGATTCTTATAATAACCACCTGACAGGTTTGTGTTCACAAGGTGATGTCGCCACAGTCAGAATCCCTGGATCATGCAGATGGACAGGAGACGCTCTAGTCTCCACTAAGCTTTTCAATGTACCCTGTAACTGCTTACTAATCCGCTAATGATTTGTCTTATGCAACTCAACGACAGAACAGAAGATCAAGTGGAGGGAATTTAAAGAGGACAGGCGAGGGAAGCTTAAGCCAGGAAATATATTCTAATCCATCCCTAGTACCTTCTTCCCCTCTGCAGGCAGTGGCTTTGTACGCATCATTCTTATACTGGCTATGGAATGAGGTCCCGTATGAGCGACATAAGGCATATTTCTACCAATGTCAGATACGTGTAGTGTTTTGATGGTAAATAAATATAACCAACTACAGTAGCAGCTAGGCACAGTAAACCCATGGTTGGGATTAGCTTTGCTGCACCTCCTTAGAACAAAACAATCAGGAGAGATGTTGTCTAGCTCTTTAAAAGAAAGAACAGAGGCAGACTGAACAGAGGGACCTCCCTTTGAGAGCATACATAGGGAAGGCAGCATGGTCACTGGCAGCATGGTCACTGGCAGCATGGTCAGTTAGCTACACCACAGAGGACAGAGAGACAGGGTGAGCTGAGCACCAGCACGTGCTGTGTGCCTTCTGCCACTGGCACATCCATGGAAGTCTCCCTCTTTCTCTTCCCTCCCCTCCAGACAGCTGACAGAGTCAGTCTGGCACCCTGTCCCCTCCTGCTGCCATGGCAACCCTGCAACAGCACACACACTTTTCTGGCTAGTATGGATTAAACTAACACACACACGCGCGTGCACTAACAGAGTCAATGGTGCAGTGCGAACACACACACACACACACACACACACACACACACACACACAGCCCTTTGTAAATGTGGCACAGACAGTGTTCCGTTTATGAACTGTGGGGTTGGACACTGCAATGATAGCTCTGCCATGCCCTGGCAGTGGAGCAGGAAACAGTCAGCACTTTTTTAGGAAGCTACAGTTGAAGTATCATAATTTCATCACGGCATGCAAAGGCATAATACAGGGCCCTAAAAAATCTGTGTTATATTTTGCCTGATTCTGTTTATTTTTTCCCTAAATTCTGTTTTCACCATTTTGTTTCTCCAGGTGTCCGTTTTCTCCGTTTTTTCAGGTTTTCACTCTCAAAATCACACTTTTCTTTATAGAAAAAACACTAAATTGAGTGTTGAAGTCCACAACAATGTTTAAACCACATCAGGAGACCAATATTGAATTCTGGGAATGTTTTGAGGAATTTAGATTTTGGGGTGTAGTTATCCTTTAATTCCAGCGCTAGCAAGAAGCTTTTCTTTCGCAGTGTTTTGTAGCGCACATGTGATGGTAGAGTTTACAAAACAAATACCCACTGGATTGATGCAAATAATTATGATATCATTCTGCCAGCTAAGTATAGGCTACTTTGTAGTTAACATTTAACTAAGAAGGTTTTTGTGAAAGCCTTTCCATCTACCAGAAGACTTTTCATTAGCATCATCGCTAACAGCTACACAAAGTGGTAGACACACGCACGGCACACACACTGAAAGGGAATTCTGATTGCTTCTTCAGAAAGCTGCAGGAAATACGAATCACTGACGGATTCTGTTCCTAATCTTATGATACAATTTGACAAATTAATTCACTTTAAATACATTTAGTTGATTCCCTAATTAAGTTGACACATTTTTTAATATGGTTGAATTCTGTTTTAATGTCTGGATTCCGTGATTTTGTCCACGTTTTTTTCGCATCACGGATTTTATAGGTCCCTAACAATGGAATGACACTCACCTCTCCTGTGACCACAAATTTGCCATCAGGGGAAAATGACAGAGTGGTGATGGTTTTCCTGTGAAGAGAATAGGAGACAGAGAGGAGAGGAAACGTTTCATTAATGTCTAAAATAAGTGAATGCATCCTGGTCTCTAGGGGTTTTTCCGCTTGGGGTGTACTCTATGACAATGGCACACTCACCACAATCAATACATCAAATCTGATGATTATCGTCACACACTAAAGTAGAGATTAGAGACACCCACACCACAGGAAAGGAGTCCTACACAATTGCTGCTGTGCCAACAGTACAGTCTGAGAACAGTAAAACGATACACCCTTTGGTGGTAAAGACATGAGTTTAAAGAAACAGTGTCTGCGCTGACTGATCGCCTCAATGGCCTGTGACTGGGAGTCAAATGGTTGTTTAAAAGGTTCAATTTCAAGGTGTTTCTTAAACTGTTGAAGCAGTTATTCCGGGCCAGTACTGGTACACAGAGCTATTGTCTGGCAACCTGTTGTGCAATACTTAATCGGAAATAAAGTTATGCCCTAGGGCTTATGTGGGGAAGCGGCTGCCATTTGGAACGCACCATTCCCCCCCCCTAGCTAAGTGTCAAATGTTTGATGCATAGCCAAGCAGCTTTTCTCTTATCAAATGTTGTACTAAGCATTACTGTACTGTGATCTAATCATGGCAGAGTAATAATTAGTCTGTAGAGTGATGAGCAGTAGGAGTAGAGCAGAGAGGGTATTAAATTCCAGTTTTAGCCTCCGACAAGGAGAGATTAAGAAAACAAACTCATCTCGGTATATGACAGAATGAAGACTGGATGGAGCCAGCTAGTCACATTGATTTAGAGGACATTTTTTCAGCCCTAATGACGCGACCACGTCTACCTACCACGTCTACCACGCCTTTTCCATACATGAAAGGGGTTGGCAGTGGCTTTGAAGCCGGGGTGCTGCTTTGGTCGTGGCTGACTGTCTCTCCAGTGCTCTTGTTCAGTCGTTCCATAAGCCATGTTGTGTTAGACACTATAGACTAGCTCCCTCCCTCATCCAGATGGCCTGTGTTAACAGGTCCTACAGGGTCAGGCAATCCTACTCCATGGAACCACAAATCTTCCCTATTATTCTACAGCGTAGAGAATATTAAAAATAAAGAAAAACCCTGGAATGAGTAGGCGTGTCCAAACTTTTGACTGGTACTGTATATGGGTGGCAGGTAGCCTCGAGGTTAGAGAGTTGGGCCAGTAATCGAAAGATCACTTGTTCGAATCCCGGAGCCGACAAGGTGAAAAGTCTGTCGCTGTGACCTTGGGCAAGGCACTTAACCTGAAATGCTCCAGGGGTTCCCACTGAATTGATGCAAATAATCATGATATCATTCTGCCAGGTCAGCATAGGCTACTTTGTAGTTAACATTTAACTGAGAAGGTTTTTGTGAAAGCCTTTCCATCTACCAGAAGACTTTTCATTAGCATCATCGCTAACAGCTACACAAAGTGGTAGACACACGCACGGCACACACACAGACAGGGAATTCTGGTTGCCTCTTCAGAAAGTTGCAGGAAATACGAATCACTGATGGATTCTGTTAATGTCTTATGATAAACTTGGACATGTCTTGAGACACAGGTGATGGCTGGGTATGTAGCCTATGCACCAAATCAAGACTATTGTCATGGGATTGCTATTACAATCTTTACTGTTGTAGTTTTGTTTTTGTATGTCAGCTATGTATGAGGAGGAACCCTGAAGCCTAAGTGACTGACTAGCTGGCTGCAGCCATGCACTCTCTTGGCTTCGCCTGGCTTGACGGACTGAACAGGAGGCAGCAGTTACACCATATGAAGCCTCACCTGGAGCTGTTGAGGATGTGATGCTGTTTGTTCTTCTTGGGGTTCAGCAGCACCACCACACATCTGTAGGAAAGAGAAGGAACGAGAATAGGGTTTAGACTACATAGATTTACTCAGGGGAATGACCCCAATAATCAAGGCTCAGCGGTCTCCCATGTAGCTCAGTTGGTAGAGCATTGTGCTTGCAACGCCAGTGTTGTGGGTTCGATTCCCACGGGGGACCAGTACAAAAGAAGTATGGAAATATATATGCACTAATACTGTAAGTCGCTCTGGATAAGAGCGTCTGCTAAAATGACACATTTAAAATGGACTGCAAAGTGCTAGATATAAAGTAAAGTAAACTTACATGCAAAGTTAGGTAAGTAGTAAACTTAAATATAGCTACTGCGGAGAGTGTGGACTGAGTCACTACATGGAATTCCCTGTTGCCAAGAATAACTCCTGAGCCGCACTAAAATAAAGTTACATAAATACTTAATATCCCTCTCTTGCAGTATTTTAGGTTGAATATCAGAGTAGAGGACAGCATAGCTGCAAAGTCACTGTGTGTGAGTGTTGGAGTGAATGCAGCAGCACTGAGTAGCATGACAAAGCAAAAACCAGATTGCCTTTTTAAGCTGCTTCCATTTTTTGTTTCATCTCCCAGTGGGGAAACACTCCTAGAAGCTAAACGACGTCCAGGGCCTTTTACCTTATCACACAGCAGGGAAGATGAGAGGGAATACTTGCTGTGTAGTCAGTCACTGACAATGTGTCAGGGAGAGGCTGGGCACTGCTGTGATCATCAGAGCTGCTGGAAAGCCTTTGAATCGAAGTGTTCCAGGTGTACTGGGGATACAATCAAAGGGACAGCCAGACACTATGGCATCACTGAGATTGCACAGACAAGAGGGAGAAAGTTCTAGAAAAAAATGATGGTGCACCTTCGGAAACTCTACAGTAGCCCTACCGTACTACTGAGCTAGTAGCCTCACTACCACAGAGCAGCTGACAAAGACTTGCTTTGGGGGTCTGCAAGCAAGAACATTGTAAATGCTTCATGTTTTTCTTCCAGAGGACTAAAATGAAATGCCATAAAATGAGGGAAAGATGTGGTCATACAACAAGACTACAGTATCCAAACCTGCTGCACTGTGCTGATGCACTGTCCTACTGACATGATGCCAAAAGTTACCTAACACCAATTCACTCTTAAAGAGTCTCCAGAGAATCAAACTGGGCACTGAGAATGCAGCCCGATGCCACACTTGTACAGGAAGCCCAGCATGCGTCTGTGTGATGCTTAACAGAGTAAAGCTCCTCAGTCCATCTGAACTGGCTCCTACTGAGAGGGAGAGAAGAAGAGAGGGAGGTGACGGCCCATGCCAGACTTAGTCAACCCTGGCATTGCTCATGTGTCCCATTCAGAGGGTGAATGGGCAAGACAAAATATTTAAGTGCCTTTGAACGGGGTAGGTGCCAGATACACACAGACCTTCCATCCCCTGGTCAATGGCTGTCTGGGGAGCTGGAGAGGCTTCTGCTTGCAGCCTGAAATGCCACATATGTAGGTTGCAGATACAAATGGGACTGTTACAGTAACTGGCCAGCAGCCAGCCAGCTCTCCTGCCTGGCACGGTGTAAACACGACACTCAGACACACAGAACGAGAACGAGAGAAAGAGAACGAGAGAGAAAAGGAGAGAGAGAGAGACAGAGACAGACTGCATCCCAAATGGCACCCCCTATTCCCATAAGGGTCAAAAGTAGTGCACTACATAGAGAATAGGGTGCCATTTGAGACAGCGTCTGTTAGTCAGTGGTTGACTACCTAGGCCCCTGGAGCAGGTTTTATGCTGTCTGCTTGCTGGTGTCACATGTCAGAGAGCAGCCAGAGAGGACTGTGGGAAGACAGGACAGGCAGGCCAGCTGGGCCCCAGAGTTAGAGACCACACCACAGAACAATTCCTGTCTGCTGTGCTGTCATCTCATTCAATAGGTAGGAAACAAGCTGCACGTTGTTGAGTGAGTGCACTTCATCACTGCCTTCCATGCCTTGGCTGTCATCGGTTTGTTCTTTTTCAGCCTATGTCAGCAGTAGAGGAATGGCTCATGGCTGTCTACTCTGTGGCATTACTTCAGCCAGAACTACAGGGGTGGGAGGGGAATGAGCTCATGGATCAATATACCATTACTCATTGCACCACAAACACACCATAAACTCTCTCCCTTCTACAGTTCCACTGGGTTTTACAGGGGAAGCGAGAGAGTGTGGAACATTGAGTGGTTAGAACATAATAGCATTATTGGATTGGAGTGTACATAGAACCATGGGCTTGATAGACAGGGCTCAGATCAAAGACCTGAGGAGGAGTGCTGAACTTGAGCTTCCTCTCTCAGGCAAAATAATCCTACAAGTTATCTTTCCCACAACACCGGCTGCAGTACTAGGCTAGCACAAACTGCTATCCTGTTTTTTCTATTCCAGACACTGCTGGTCATCTGGTGTCAGCAAGCACAGTCAAATGAACACAGTTGGCTATTTATTAGACATGAATCAGGAAACTAACAGCGTGTCTTGAAGATCTATAGAGTAGCCTAGATAATCAGTAACATCACTACTACCTTAGGCTAAGCATTAGAAAAAGCTCTAACGCTTCATCAAAACATGTTTTCCCAACCTATACCATAACACTAAAACAGACCAGCTCTAACCTGCAGACATTAGCTCCATCCAAAATGGCACCCTATTCCCTACATCAGGGGTATTCAACTCTGACCCTACGAGGTCTGGAGCCTGCTAGTTTCCTGTTCAACCTGATAAATAATTACACCCCCCTGGTGTCCCAGGTTTTTGTTCCTTATTAAACAGGTCAGGGGAACTGGGCTGGTTATACACTATACAGTACCAGTCAAACGTTTGGACACACCTACTCTTTCAAGGGTTTTTCTTTATTATTACAATGTTCTACATTGTAGAATAATAGTGAAGACATCAACACTATGAAATAACACATATGGATTCATGTAGTAAGCAAGAAAAGTGTTAAACAAATCAAAATATATTTTAGATTTGAGATTCTTCAAAGTAGCCACCCTTTGCCTTGAAGACAGCTTTGCACACTCTTGGCATTCTCTCAACCAGTTTCACCTGGAATGCTTTTCCAACAGTCTCGAGGGAGTTCCCACATATGCTGAGCACTTGTTGGCTGCTTTTCCTTCACTCTGCGGTCCAACACATCCTAAACCATCTCAATTGGGTTGAGGTCGAGTGACTGTGGAGACCAGGTCAACTCCATCACTCTCCTTCTTGGTCAAATGGCCCTTACACAGCCTGGAGGTGTGTTGGGGCATTGTCCTGTTGAAAAACAAATGATAGTGGGACTAAGCGCAAACAAGATGGGATGCGTATCTCTGTAGAATGCTGTGGTAGCCACACTGGTTAAGTGTGCCTTGAATTCTAAATAAATCCCAGACAGTGTCACCAGCAAAGCACCCCCACACCATCACACCACCTCCTCCATGCTTCACGGTGGGAACCACACATGCAGAGATCATCCATTCCACCAGTCTAATGTCCATTGCTCATGTTTCTTGGCCCAAGTAAGTCTCTTCTTCTTATAGGTGTCCTTTACTAGTGGTTTCTTTGCAGCAATTCGACCATGAAGGCCTGATTCATGCAGTCTCCTCTGAACAGTTGATGTTGAGATGTGTCTGTTACTTTATCTCTGTGAAGCATTCATTTGGGCTGCAATCTGAGGCTGGTAACTCTAATGAACTTTTCCTCTGCAGCAGAGGTAACTCTGGGTCTTCCTTTTCTGTGAGTGCCAGTTTCATCATAGCGCTTGATGGTTTTTGCGACTGCACTTGAATAAATTTTCTGGGTTGACAGACCTTCATGTCTTAAAGTAATGATGGACTGTTTCTCTTTTCTTATTCGAGCGGTACTTGACCTACTATGGACTTGGTCTTTTACCAAATAGGGCTACCCTGTCACAAAACAACTTTTCTTTCTCAAGGAAAGAAATTCCACAAATTAACTTTTAACAAGGCACGTCTGTTAATTGAAATGCATTCCAGGTGACTACCTCATGAAGCTGGTTGAGAGAATGCCAAGAGTGTGCAAAGCTGTCATCAAGGCAAATGGTGGCTACTTTGAAGAATCTCAAATCTCAAATATATTTTGATTTGTTTAACACTTTTTTGGTCACTACATCATTCCATATGATGTTGTTAGGTGTTATTTCATAGTTTTGATGTCTTCACTATTATTCTACAGTGTTATTCTACAATGTAGAAAAAAGTAAAAATAAAGAAAAACCCTGGAATGAGAAGCTATGTCCAAACCTTTGACTGATACTGTATACACAAAAGTATGTGGACACCCCTTCAAATTAGTGGATTTGGCTATTTCAGCCACACCCTTTGCTGAGAGGTGTATAAATTCGAGCACACTGCCAAGCAATCTCCATAGACAAACATTGGCAGTAGACTGGCCTTAGTGAAGCACTCAGGGACTTTAAATGTGGCACCGTCATGGGATGCCACCTTTCCAACAAGTCAGTTTGTCAAATTTCTGCACTGCTAGAGCTGCTCCGGTCAACTGTAAGTGCGGTTATTGTGAAGGGGAAACATACAGGAGCAACAACGGCTCAGCCGCGTAGTGGTAGGCCATACAAGCTCACAGAACGGGTCCGCTGAGTGCTAAACTACGTAGCGCGTTAAAAACATCTGTCCTCGGTTGCAACACTCACTACCGAGTTCCAAACTGCCTCTGGAAGCAACGTCAGCACAAAAACTGTTCGTCGGGAGTTTCATGAGATTGGATTCTGTGGCTGGGCAGCTGCTCACAAGCCTAAGATCATCATGCGCAATGCCAAGCGTCGGCTGGAGTGATGTATCATGCAAAACCATCTGGCAGTCTGACGGACGAATCTGGGTTTGGCTGATGCCAGGACAACGCTACCTGCCTGAATGCATAGTGCCAACTGTAAAGTTAGGTGGAGGAGGAATAATGGTTGGGGCTAGGCCCCTTAGTTCCAGTGAAGGGAAATCTTAACGCTACCGCATACAATGACATTGTGCTTCCAACTATGTGGCAACAGTTTGGGGTAGACACTTTCTTTCCTGTTTCAGCATGACAATGCCGCCGTGCACAAAGCGAGGTCCATACAGAAATGGTTTGTTGAGATCGGTGACGAAGAACTTGACTAGTCTGGATAGTGCCCTGACCTCAATGCCATCAAACACTGTTAGGATGAATTGGAACGCCGACTGTGAGCCAGGCCTGATCACCCAACATCAGTGCCCAACCTCACTAATGCTCGTGGCTGAATGGAAGCAATGTTCCAACATCTAGCAATGTTCCAACATCTAGTGGAAAGCCTTCCCAGAAGAGTGGAGGCTGCTATAATAGCAAAGGGGGATCAACTCCATCTTAATGCCCATGGTTTTAGAATGAGATGTTTGACGAGCAGGTGTCCACATACTTTTGGTCAAGAAGTGTATTTTAACAGATAGAGGCTGGAGAGGAGATGGGGCTTCAACCGTTCAGCAGAATTTACATGGAAAATATTATGCAAACTTCAGCCAACCAAAGAATTGCTGCTGAATGGTGACCACTAGTTAGAATCACAATGCTAACACTGTCATACAGTTATAAACATACTATAGAAAGCTTATATACTTCAAAACAATAAAAACATTGATGTTCAACATGGCAGCACGCACCTGATCTCATGCAAATATTCTAACTGATTTCAGAGCAATATAAATCCAATATTTACTGATCAGACAGGATCAGTCATAGACTGAGGGGGGGGGGGGGGGGGTGGACTAGTTAAAACAATAGCCTCCCTACCTAGACTAACCTATGGCTAAATTCATGGCCGAGTATGCAGTAGCGGAGGGGGAAGACCGGTTAAAAGAAGAGCCTATACCTATGGCTAAATTCATGACAGGCTGAGTATGCAGTAGCGGAGGCGGTAGACCAGTTAAAAGAAGAGCCTATACCTATGGCTAATTCATGACAGGCTGAGTATGCAGTAGCGGAGGCGGTAGACCAGTTAAAAGAAGAGCCTATACCTATGGCTAATTCATGACAGGCTGAGTATGCAGTAGCGGAGGCGGTAGACCAGTTAAAAGAAGAGCCTATACCTATGGCTAATTCATGACAGGCTGAGTATGCAGTAGCGGAGGCGGTAGACCAGTTAAAAGAAGAGCCTATACCTATGGCTAATTCATGACAGGCTGAGTATGCAGTAGCGGAGGCGGTAGACCAGTTAAAAGAAGAGCCTATACCTATGGCTAATTCATGACAGGCTGAGTATGCAGTAGCGGAGGCGGTAGACCAGTTAAAAGAAGAGCCTATACCTATGGCTAATTCATGACAGGCTGAGTATGCAGTAGCGGAGGCGGTAGACCAGTTAAAAGAAGAGCCTATACCTATGGCTAATTCATGACAGGCTGAGTATGCAGTAGCGGAGGCGGTAGACCAGTTAAAAGAAGAGCCTATACCTATGGCTAATTCATGACAGGCTGAGTATGCAGTAGCGGAGGCGGTAGACCAGTTAAAAGAAGAGCCTATACCTATGGCTAAATTCATGACAGGCTGAGTATGCAGTAGCGGAGGCGGTAGACCAGTTAAAAGAAGAGCCTATACCTATGGCTAATTCATGACAGGCTGAGTATGCAGTAGCGGAGGCGGTAGACCAGTTAAAAGAAGAGCCTATACCTATGGCTAAATTCATGACAGGCTGAGTATGCAGTAGCGGAGGCGGTAGACCAGTTAAAAGAAGAGCCTATACCTATGGCTAATTCATGACAGGCTGAGTATGCAGTAGCGGAGGGGGTAGACCAGTTAAAAGAAGAGCCTATACCTATGGCTAATTCATGACAGGCTGAGTATGCAGTAGCGGAGGGGGAAGACCGGTTAAAAGAAGAGCCTATACCTATGGCTAAATTCATGACAGGCTGAGTATGCAGTAGCGGAGGGGGTAGACCAGTTAAAAGAAGAGCCTATACCTATGGCTAATTCATGACAGGCTGAGTATGCAGTAGCGGAGGGGGTAGACCAGTTAAAAGAAGAGCCTATACCTATGGCTAATTCATGACAGGCTGAGTATGCAGTAGCGGAGGGGGTAGACCAGTTAAAAGAAGAGCCTATACCTATGGCTAAATTCATGACAGGCTGAGTATGCAGTAGCGGAGGGGGTAGACCAGTTAAAAGAAGAGCCTATACCTATGGCTAAATTCATGACAGGCTGAGTATGCAGTAGCGGAGGGGGTAGACCAGTTAAAAGAAGAGCCTATACCTATGGCTAATTCATGACAGGCTGAGTATGCAGTAGCGGAGGGGGTAGACCAGTTAAAAGAAGAGCCTATACCTATGGCTAAATTCATGACAGGCTGAGTATGCAGTAGCGGAGGGGGTAGACCAGTTAAAAGAAGAGCCTATACCTATGGCTAATTCATGACAGGCTGAGTATGCAGTAGCGGAGGGGGTAGACCAGTTAAAAGAAGAGCCTATACCTATGGCTAATTCATGACAGGCTGAGTAATAGTGTTACCACACAGTAAAGGCAATCCTCATCAGCCACCTATCAGCCATCTGGTGGGTTCGTTCAGCAAACTGACAGGTGGTCAAGCCTCTGAAATGAAATGACAAAGCCTTACAGGGTCTGTAGTGTCTGCAGGGAGGGTATATCAATTTCCTTCCGACCCCAGAGAGAAGACAGAGAGACCACCCTCTGATCTGCCAGTCCACTCCACTTCAAAGAACCTACCCCGCTTGCCTCCTCTCTCCCTCCCTCCCTCCATCCATCTATCCATGCTGATCCTGCCTTATTTCTTGTCCTCCGTTCACGCTGAGACAGACTGGACGACCTCATCATTAATCTGCCATGCTGCAAGTCTCCTGTCCCGGTACGGTCAGGGTAGCTGGCTAACAACAACAGGAGCAAAACTAGGGGTTCTCTGTCCTTAAAGATGGGTAATAAAGAGCTTGTATCATTTCCACCAGTAGTTTGGAAAGCAGCGCTCACGAGCCAAAACGGGTCCTCGGACATTGTGTATGACGTCATCCATTTCAAATTATATGTTACGTCCTGCAAAAAATAAATCACTGCACAATTCATATGACAGGTAACAAATTTGTAAATGCT
Organism: Oncorhynchus mykiss; assembly: GCF_013265735.2. Taxonomy (NCBI): domain Eukaryota; kingdom Metazoa; phylum Chordata; class Actinopteri; order Salmoniformes; family Salmonidae; genus Oncorhynchus; species Oncorhynchus mykiss. The sequence goes on from NC_048589.1 coordinate 31,698,197, forward strand.
TAAGATCCTGTTCAATCTCTTTAAATCTACTGTGGAACGATGCAACCCTGATGAAGGCAGCATATTGTAGCTGTACCAACGTTGGAACCTATAAAACATATTGAATCAGAGCCATGAGAGTGAGCACAATGAGAGAGACTACACAAGAGACGGATACAGTCGTCTACTGTAGATTTACAAAGTGCTAAAGAATATATATTTACTGCCTCAGGATTGAGGCTATTCTCTGTAGTCAGTCTTGTTTTCTTTGTAGCGGTTTGTCTTTTCAGTTCATCCAGCGCCTCAGGTCTTACCGCATCCTTTGAGAATACAGTTACAGATGCTGTTGTGGGACCCTCCAGCAAAGAGCTGCAATGCAGCACAGAGGCAGAGTACACTCCTCTACCTCTGAGCAGGGCTATCTAATAGCTAGGGGCTACAAGAGGACTATTCCCTCCCCCACGCACCTTTTTCCTAACCCTCGCTCCCTCTTCACACCTACGCACCCACACACACAGTTAATACGGACTCAGTTTGCTGCAGTGCGGTGCGGTCAGGACAAGTCGAGGGTGCCTGTCTGACACACATCTAGTCACGCATGTTAGACTCCTCCAACAGCCAGCAGGACGTTTAATGCTCACAGAGGACATTGATTCCACATCACTAGAGATGCCGCTGTCTCAGACAACCCAGACATTCATTCATCCAAAACCCATACAGTCCTACCCTGTTCAATAATCTCACATATTATTCTAGGTTGCACTGTATATATACACACACTATAGTACCATGGATATTGACCTATACAGTCAATGTGCTGCATTCAGGTTCTGCCATAAATGCACTAACAAAAGGTAGGCAAAGGTGAAATTTAAAAGGGGCAATCAAAAGTTGCTACATCCATTTTTGGACTTATATGAATTATATGTACCCATTGATTCTTGAAGAATATAACCTATGAGCTTAGTTCAACTGTTGTACCCCATCAGAACCAGTAATAACCTTGTTTAATTCCAATGTTTGTATACAAAGTATATGTAAACAAACAATACATAGCCTGAAAACATGGTTAAGACTATAATTTTGATATCATGGAAGGTCAGCCCATTCATGCATAGCTCGGTTTATGAATCTGAGAGTGGTTCCATTTCTCCAGCCCCATCCCTCAGTTTTTAATCGAACAGGGGCAGGGAGAAATGTTTTATCGTTTCTACTGCTGATTGCCACTAAGACGTTTGCAGCAAATGCTGATATCCTTCAGTCATCAAACAACAAAGCTATGGTAAATCAAAAAATATATAATCCCTTGTCACTGACCTAGCATTCAACAACTTATCTTTGGGATCCTGATATTCCCATTCCCCGATAATAATAACAACAACAACCACCAACATTTTTTTTTTTTACTGAGTTACAGTTCATAGAAGGAAATCAGTCAAATGAAATACATTTATTAGGCCCTAATCTATGGATTTCACATGACTGGGCAGAGGCGCAGGGGCCCACCCACTTGGGAGCCAGGCCCACCCACTTGAGAGCCAGGCCCACCCACTTGGCAGCCAGGCCCACCCACTTGGCAATCAGAATGAGTTTTTCCCAACAAAAGGACTTTATTACAGACAAACACTCAGTTTCATCTGCTGTCCGGGTGGCTGGTCACAGACGATTCCGCAGTTGAAGAAGCTGGATGTGGAGGTCCTGGGCTGGCGTGGTTACATGTGGTCTGCGGTTGTGAGGCCGGTTGGTGGTTCTGCCAAATTCTCTAAAACAATGTTGGAAGCGGTTTATGGTAGAGCAGTTAACATTCAATTATCTGCCAACAGTTCTGGTGAACATCCCTGCAGTCAGCATCCCAATCGCACGCTCCCTCAAAACTGGAGACATCTGTAGCATTGTGTTGTGTGACAAAATTGCACATTTTAGAGTGGCCTTTTATTGTCCCCAGTCCGAGGGACACCTGTGTAATGATCATGCTGTTTAATCAGCTTCTTGATCTCCACACCTGTCAGGTGGATAGATTATCTTGGCAGAGGAGATGTGCACAAAATTTGAGAGAAATACGCTTTTTGTGCATCTGGATAATCTCTTACTTCAGCTCATGGTACATGGGACAAATGTTTTTTGTGTTCAGTATACATTTAAGAGAAGTAGGCTAAATGGAACCAATTCACCTTTCCAAGGATCTGGGCCATTGTGAGGTGTCATCTAGTCAAAAAGTAGTGCACTACCCTATATTAAAAGAGAATAGGGTGCAATTTCAGACGCACCCATAGCTAGAGCTCATCAGGTACAGGACTCAGCCCACGGTCGTATTCAGCACCCATAGCTAGAGCTCATCAGGTGCAGGACTCAGCCCACGGTCGTATTCAGCACCCATAGCTAGAGCTTATCAGGTGCAGGACTCAGCCCACGGTCGTATTCAGCACCCATAGCTAGAGCTTATCAGGTGCAGGACTCAGCCCACGGTCGTATTCAGCACCCATAGCTAGAGCTCATCAGGTGCAGGACTCAGCCCATGGTCGTATTCAGCACCCATAGCTAGACCTCATCAGGTGCAGGACTCAGCCCATGGTCGTATTCAGCACCCATAGCTAGACCTCATCAGGTGCAGGACTCAGCCCATGGTCGTATTCAGCACCCATAGCTAGACCTCATCAGGTGCAGGACTCAGCCCATGGTCGTATTCAGCACCCATAGCTAGAGCTCATCAGGTGCAGGACTCAGCCCATGGTCGTATTCAGCACCCATAGCTAGAGCTCATCAGGTGGAGGACTCAGCCCATGGTCGTATTCAGTACCCATAGCTAGAGCTCATCAGGTGCAGGACTCAGCCCATGGTCGTATTCAGTAGTGCACGCCCTAGAAAAGCGTAGCAAAACATTTTGAAATGAGAATGAGTGTTTCTTAAGTTCAGGTTAGTAGTCCCACCCAGTTTGTCCATTTGGTTCTTAATGAATACGACCCGGGCCATGTGTGACAGCTTTGTGTAAGGGCTTGGACTGACCCTAAACCCTCCACAGACAGACACTCTCTGGTGTGAAGATGCTTCCTCTCCCACAAAAACATCTGCAGCGTCTTCCAAATGACACCCTATATAGTACAACAGTACTTTTTACCAGGGCTCATAGGGTTCTGGTGAAAAGCAGTGCACTTTATAGGGAATAGGGTGCCAATTGGGAAGCAACCTAAGACATCTGTCGGGTCTCATTGGATCTGGAGCTCAGCCTAACATGCACATTAACACAAGCAGCTGAGTAAGCAGAGAATATATCTTTCTGATTCCTGTAATTCCTTGTTGGGATGCCTGTGACCACCTCCCCTCCCAATCCAAGGAATCTATATCAGGCTTACCCCTGCACATTACACTTCCAGGAAGTAGTCAATGATCTGTACTGACAGAACTGTATGCCACTGTGTAACCTAGTGTATATACATATGTCATGTGATTCCATTCATTGTTTTCATAGTTAGGCTTTACAGCTGTGTGTGCACAACAACTTAATGAGATGATGAAGCATGTGATAGAGGTCAGAGACTCTGCCTCACATTCTAGCCCACGTTGTCCACAGTCCACCTTATGAGCAGACCCCTTGGAGAGATTGAAAACAATAGCCTGGTTCCTATGTGAATGTCAGAGGCTCTTACTGCATACAGCAAACAAATGCAGTTCCCCCAGGGAAAAAAAGAAGTTATTTTACTTAACTTAAGGCAGCAATATCCATTGTTGATGGTTGGCTGAGCATAGGCCTACTCAACAATTTAGTTGCCAATTACTAGATGCGTAGTATTGCAGAGAAACCTCGTGTGGAGACACTGAAAACTGACTTAAAGGTGTAGCTAATGCATCTTAGGCTCTATCATCTTTAAAGACATAACGTGTTATTGAAGTGATACAACGGTATGACTGTCGTAGCACAAGGAAACCATCAAGGTGTCTACCTAAAAACTTCAACCATGGCTAAAATCCTAGTTAAAGCAGTGCTTTGTACAGCATACTACATACCGCCTCTCAAACCTTGTAGCAAGGACTACTTCTGAAAGTGTCGACCTAGCGAGCTACATGACTAAAACGGCTCCTCATGACACAGCTCTTCTGTGTTCATAAACCACAAGATATATTTCCCCTGATGAATACAATACACACACACACACACACCCTGATAATTGCTGAGAAATGACTTTCCTACTCTCTCTCCAGCTTTCGCGCTCCACTCATTCTCTAATAAAATCTTACCGTCAAGGGACTTTTGAAGTGCATTAAATTCAAAACCTAATGGTGCTCTGCCTCTGTTTACCTAGTCAGCTCTGAACTGACTTAATGGTGCTCTGCCTACCTTGTCAGTTCTGTAAAGATAGCTCACACATGGCCTCCACGCATATGCTTCACATTTAACTAGGCAAGTCAGTTAACAAATTTTTATTTACAATGACGGCCTACATCGGCCAAACCTGGACGACGCTGGGCCAATTGTGGCGGGGGCGGCAGGACACCTAGCGGTTAGAGTGTTGGGCCAGTAACCGAAAGGTTGCTCGATCGAATCCCGAGCTGACAAGGGAAAAAAATAAAAAAATAATAATAATTCGCTATGCCACTGAACAAGGCAGTTAACCCACTGTTCCTAGGCCGTCACTATAAATAAGAATTTGTTCTTAACTTACTTGCCTAGTTAAATAAGTGTATATTTACACACATACACACAGTGGGGCAAAAAAGTATTTAGTCAGCCACCAATTGAAGTGTTGAAGTGTACCTATGATGAAAATTACAGGCCTCTCATCTTTTTAAGTGGGAGAACTTGCACTTAAAAAGATGAGGCCTGTAATTTTCATCATAGGTACACTTCAACTATGACAGACAAAATAAGAAAAAAAATCCAGAAAATCACATTGTAGGATTTTTTTATGAATTTATTTGCAAATTATGTTGGAAAATAAGTATTTGGTCACCTACAAACAAGCTTTGTAGGTGAAGATTTCTGGCTCTCACAGACCTGTAACTTCTTCTTTAAGAGGCTCCTCTGTCCTTACCTGTATTAATGGCACCTGTTTGAACTGGTTATCAGTATAAAAGACACCTGTCCACAACCTCAAACAGTCACACTCCAAACTCCACTATGGCCAAGACCAAAGAGCTGTCAAAGGACACCAGAAACAAAATTGTAGACCTGCACCAGGCTGGGAAGACTGAATCTGCAATAGGTAAGCAGCTTGGTTTGAAGAAATCAACTGTGGGAGCAATTATTAGGAAATGGAAGACATACAAGACCACTGATAATTTCCCTCGATCTGGGGCTCCACGCAAGACCTCATCCCGTGGGGTCAAAATGATCACAAGAACGGTGAGCAAAAATCCCAGAACCACACGGGGGGGACCTAGTGAATGACCTGCAGAGAGCTGGGACCAAAGTAACAAAGCCTACCATCAGTAACACACTACGTCGCCAGGGACTCGAATCCTGCAGTGCCAAACGTGTCCCCCTGCTTAAGCCAGTACATGTCCAGGCCCGTCTGAAGTTTGCTAGAGAGCATTTGGATGATCCAGAAGAAGATTGGGAGAATGTCATATGGTCAGATGAAACCAAAATATTACTTTTTGGTAAAAACTCAACTCGTCGTGTTTGGAGGACAAAGAATGCTGAGTTGCATCCAAAGAACACCATACCTACTGTGAAGCATAGGGGTGTAAACATCATGCTTTGGGGCTGTTTTTCTGCAAAGGGAACAGGACGATGGATCCGTGTAAAGGAAAGAATGGGGCCATGTATCGTGAGATTGAGTGAAAACCTCCTTCCATCAGCAAGGGCATTGAAGATGAAACATGGCTTGGTCTTTCAGCATGACAATGATCCCAAACACACCACCCGGGCAACGAAGGAGTGGCTTCGTAAGAAGCATTTCAAGGTCCTGGAGTGGCCTAGCCAGTCTCCACATCTCAACCCCATAGAAAATCTTTGGAGGGAGTTGAAAGTCTGTGTTGCCCAGCAACAGCCCCAAAACATCACTGCTCTAGAGGAGATATGCATGGAGGAATAGGCCAAAATACCACCAACAGTGTGTGAAAATCTTGTGAAGACTTACAGAAAACGTTTGACCTCTGTCATTGCCAACAAAGGGTATATAACAAAGTATTGAGAAACTTTTGTTATTGACCAAATACTTTTTTTCAAATAAATTAATTAAAAGTCCTACAATGTGATTGTCTGGATTTTCTTTTCTCATTTTGTCTGTCATAGTTGAAGTGTACCTATGATGAAAATTACAGACCTTTCATCTTTTGAAGTGGGAGAACTTGCTTAATTGGTGGCTGACTAAATACTTTTTTTGCCCCACTGTGTGTGCATACATACATAAAATGTATATATAAATAATGTGCTGCCCTATGGGACTCCAAATCACAGTCGGTTGTGATACAGCCTGGATTTGAACCAGGGTGTCTGTAGTGATGCCTCTAGCACTGAGATGCAGTGCCTTAGACCGCCGCGCCACTAAGGAGCCCAGTGGGGCAAAAGAGAAACCAACAACATTGCATTGAAGTTGAATGAACAAGTATCAAAATGACAAGATGTGGGAAGGTGAACGAGGTGAAGTACTACGCCTGGACATTAAAACCATTTACTGAACTACTGCTCTTCAATAACACACATTTCTGTAGATTTCCCCATATTTTAGGTTTAGTTGTTGGATGTGTAACAGGTGTTCTCTGGGTCACTCACCCAGCTGGGTAGGCCACGAGTCCAGAGCGAGGGTCACAAGCCAAAGCGCGGTTCCCAAATGCTGTGATCCCTAGCACCTTCTCCAGTGTCACCTGCAAAATAAACATCACTTCAACAATACAATAAATGGTCAACACATGACATTACTCACAAATAAACATCACCATAGAAGACGTTCCATAGCATACGTTAAATCATGAATACACATAAGCTACAGGCCAAGGGTTTGTGTCAGTGTGTGTGTGCATGCGTGTATATATAGTTTAAACCCTTAATAGAAAGGAGGATCACGAATGGTATTCTACTGTATCTTCCCAGATGAGAAGTGACATACCAGACTGAGTTTCGTTATTCTTAATTGAAGGGACTACGAAGAAACTCTTACAAATACAGAAACAAGACAGACCAGTATCTGCTATGTAGGCCAATGCATTGCACAAATACCTTTTCACAGAGTAAACAAATATGCATTGGTCAACAACTTGGGTTATAACGTCCCTATAAGCATAGTTGAAGAGAAAAGCAGCATGTCAGCAGCCCAACTTATGAGCTAATAACATTTGAAATGTTTTGCAAAAACGAAGCCGTCACACTGCACTGACATGTTCTCTGGGTTTCAGCAGTTTGTTAACCAGCAACGACATTTCACAGCAGGAATCAGCCAGTCAGATAAGATTTAAGTCAAGTTCAAGCTCATTGATATTCCTCTCTTTCTACTTACCATCTTCACAGCCTCTCAGAGATAGCCTATTGTGATTGTATCCCTCCAGGCCTGCTCTTCCTCATCACCCCACAACAAGCCAGAACAGCCAAGGGCACTGACTGAATAATAAAACACCTGGATACGAGCTAGAATAGACTAGCTACTGAATCCCAACTGTCGAGTGGTAGATCACCTCTCCTGGGCTTCAACTGTAGATCACCTCTCCTCGACTTCAACTGTAGATCACCTCTCCTCGACTTCAACTGTAGAGTGGTAGATCACCTCTCCTCGACTTCAACTGTAGAGTGGTAGATCACCTCTCCTCGACTTCAACTGTAGAGTGGTAGATCCCCCCCCCCCCCCCCCCCCCCAGTCATCACATGACTGTGTTCAGTTACTGTGCCTCCCAGTGTGATTGTGTGTGGGGCACTTTCCACCTCCTGTACAGCTGCCTGTTTGTGCTTTCGTCACAAACCGTTGATTCTCTACACCTCACTCTCTACGCCTACCTTGCCGGGTTGTTGGGTTCAAGTTGAAATGTGGCCATGGCAGCAATCAACAGCGGCCAGCAGTGTTGCCAGCAAGGTGACAAATAAGTAGCTTGACTATAGGCTAATTCAGTTGATGTGATGAATTTATAAATGTATATAATAAATGAATGACCACTAGCCTATAGCTCATAAGACATCGGCTAGATCATTGGGACGTTGCATAAAAACAGAGGTTGAAGCTTCCAGACAGGAAAAGGAAAATAAGTGGAAGTTGGGCTATTGCTCCATAAATAGAGTTTTGAACAATGTGCTTTCTGTTGTTTGTTACCAGAGTTCTACGTCAAAGGAATAATTGACTACGTCAAATTTTTAAAAAGGGACTTTAATGAGCCCAGTATACCTCCTCCTTGTAAACAAAGCATAGGAGGAAGTTTTCAGCAGAAAGTTGAAAAAGAGCATGGAGTACTGAGTCCACTGCAGTGTACTTCTTCTCATTAAAGTGCAGTTGCATCCATGTTTCCAGTAGGCTTCCTGATAATACATAGCCTAATCTTATGGGCTCTGGTCAAAAGAAGTGCACTATAAAATGTGTCATTTGGGACTCATCCACTAAAGTTACTATAGGCTACGATCCATGAGGTCGACGGGCTCAAGGTAGCAGGTAGGCGTCCCGTACAGTAATATTCTAGAACGGTACTCACAGCCTAAGAAACAATGTTAGACCCAGGATAATAAGAAAACCCACTCCTCCTTAAATATCTCAAACATGTATTCCTTTGTCTGACTCCCTACTCCAGAGAGTGTTTCACACTAGGTTAGTAGGCTGTCTGCATAAGCTTGCCATCACATCTTAGCCTACACCCTAAGAAAACAAAGGCAGATTGACATCAAATGAATTAAGCTCACTTAAATAATAAAACCACAGCAAGACTAATAATCACTCACATCATTACCTATCATCAAGCAAAACAAACAATGGGAAGAAGTCATTTCCATATAGCACCCCCCCCCCCCCCAAAAAAAACTATGACAACCTGATGTAGTATGTTGGTTAAACTAAGGTTGTGAAGATACAGTATAGCCTATATGTAGGCTATGTAGTTGATTCTCTCATACCTGATTCTCAGCTTTCTCCCTGCTGTGTTACATAATGTCAGGCTAGTAGAGTAGTGGTAGGTTAGAGTGTACATCTGGTTTGTCTCTGATGTAAGTGTGCCACGGAGCGCTCCTACAAACACCTCTTCAAATCCACGAGGAGAAACAGCCGTGGACGCTTAATGAAACAATGGGACTAACAGAATGACAGAATGTGGACCTTTTAAAAACAGGACACTCATCTTGCCTGAGTAACCTTTCAATGTTTAAAAAAATATCTATATTTATCTGTAAATAATAGTCACAAATTCTAACATGTCGCTACTGTACTAAAAGAGAGAAGGGAGGGAATTGGAAAGGCGATGTTAAAAAGTGGGCCTATACTCTGCATGCACACACAAAGACAGAGCCTACAATCTCGGCGTTTATTCACAAATGGGAGATTCTGCAGCAATGTTCAAAGACATCTACGAATGACAGTCCAGCATGGCTCGGGGCCTGTTACGGCTTTATAGCCTACGCTTCACAGGGAGCAAGGAGGAGTATTAAGTAGCCTAAGTATGACTGTTCTAGTCACTGCCATGTCTCTTGAGACTTTGTAGTACACTAACTACAGCCACTGACACTCCTGGGTGGAACAGGAAGGTACAGTACTGTCGGTGTCCTGCTACAGCCGTAAACACAGACTGGAATGCACCAGCAGAGTGAACTTCATGGAAGAGGGGGGAATTACTACACATGAAAGCTTGTCATATTGACAACATTCTTGGACATATCGTCATCAACGTACAGAATTATTGTCATCTATAAGAACCAATGTTATTGTTATCTGAATTGATTGTACTGCAGGTCTATTCTTCATAGCTTTTTAGGGGGTTCAGTCAACACACATGGGGAGGGGGGAGAGAGAGAGAGAAAGAGAGAAAAAAATGCAGGTAGCTTGTAGCCTACATGGGAATTGGAACGAACCCAGCTGTCTGTCTGTCTGGTCACATGCCACTTTCTCACGTCAACACCGAGGAAGTGAACAGACTTCTTTAAAATCGACTTATAGTAAGGTTGTGAATAGCATATAAATCACTGTAAAAATTAGTACAGTAATTGTTTTACTACAAGTATAAGAATTTACTTAAAGTGTGTGAGACATGTCATGAAGATATGGAGTTGACCGCAGGACTAGGCTAGGAGGGACACGTTTACGTAAACTATGATGAGCAACCTCCATGGTGTTGCTGTTGCAAGGGAAAATAAGCCCGCATGCAATGTCCAAGAACATGTTTTTGTTTAATGGTCAGTGATACACTTCCCCAAATATGTGATGTACATGGAATCTATATGAGGATCCAGTAAATAAATATGAATGTCCCTCCAATGATTGTGTGCATTGTCAATATTTGACGTATTATTCCAGAACACCGGTGCAAGTTGCAACACAATACATCATTCTTCCCATTAGAAAGCACTGGACTGTGCATTTAATTTTACTGCTAGATCAATGCTGTTTCAATTATATACAAATGACTGTGATATTGCCTGGTAGGTCGCTCGCAGTGTTAGATAGCAAATCTATAAGCTGGTTATAATGGTCTTCTGTCAATGTTCAAAATATGAAAATGTACAGGGATGAGTGTCCATGCCAGATACATACCTTGTTAGTGAGATTTTCTTTGTTGTTCAGAGCTTTATTCCTTCTCAATTTTATAGATGGCGAGCGAAGCAGATTTTTGATCCGACTCTTTATTGTGGAACCCTCCACCGTCATCTTGAAAAATAAATTCTGACTGATCTCTTTAATCGGTTGATACAATTAGTACATGCAAATATGGAAACCGGTGGTGAAATACAGACACAATCATTTCTACTTTAAATCAAATATACAGGAATATGCGGTCATGCTTCCTACAGGTTCAATGAGCTGGTTCTGTCAGCATGTGTGCAGTTCTCGTTGATTTCATGCCCTGCTCTGCCTAGAAAGCTTTTTCGCATTATCTGTTCTTCTTGGATCGCATTCTGATCCACGGAGAGGGATCTCTGCATTTGGAAAAAATGGTAAACGTTCTCAGATTGTCAACAGGATTAGCTACTTCGACGTTCGGGTCACGGAAGACAGTCACGTCTCCGCTCCTCTTGTCATTGCCTCCTCCTCAACGAGAACTCACCAATGATTGGCAAACTGGATCTGTGGCACAACACCAGTTGGTTAGCCAGCTAGCCAAGCTTTCAGCCATAGAATTAGGAATTAGAATACGGTTCTCTATGGTCCCAGCTGTCTCTTGCGTCCCCATATGGGCAAAAAAGATTCTAACGTTTGCTTAAAACACTCAATAAGAATATGCCCAGTGCTATTGCCTACGAGCATGTCATTTGACAATGTTAACAAACTAGCATTGTATCTAACAATAGTTAGCTAGCTAGATATTTAGCCGTGCTTATAGGGGCTAAGGTTAGCACAGGCGCCTTGGGCACTAGCTACCTTGCCATTGCTATACATTTTTTCCTGGTTCTGCAATGCATTGTTTAATGATCACACATTGCAACATATCTAGCTTTCTTTTTATATCGTTCCCTTTCGTTAAGACGATTTTCTAAATCACGACTGTCAGGGCAGACCTCCTTGTCTCGCTTAGTTGCAAGTATCAACATTTACAGTCGTTAGTTTTGATTACACTGGACAAGCAATCTGACCCAGATCTCACCTTAACTGGTCAAGTCATTGTCGCCATCTAGTGGTGGTTGAAAGCGGCTGGGACATCTCATGTGGAGCTCCCGACTGGGCCTGTCTGCCACCTTGTTTTGTGTCTCCTAACTCGAATGCAACATTTGAATGAAAAGTCGGCGAATGGCGACTTTTAGCTATTGAAAATGTAAACAGCGAATTATAGTTGGCTTGAAAAATATATAATTTTCGAACCTTTCACACAGAGCAAGGTTCAGTACTCGGATGGAGCAGAGAGTCCACTGTAGAGACGATTTGAGGCCGGTTACCAGTCTACAGATTTTTCCAAAGATAGAGCAGTAAGAGGCTATGGTATAATGGGGGGAATGACGGTTGCAGCGCAGTTGCGTGTTGAGCTGCAGTCCTCAAAAGGTGACTAATGGTAGGGAAAGGTCTACGAACCGATGCGCTGTTTCTTTGCAGTCCTCAAAAGGGGACTAATGGCAGGGAAAGGTCTTCGATGGCTGATGTGCTGTTCCTTTGCCATGACTAGCTGTAGGAGTCTTTTCAGTTACTTAATCAACTGATAAATTGAATCAAATGTGTCAAATCAAACAAATACTAAGTCAAGTAATCTGTCAAATCTCATAATGCCTTCGGGAAGTATTCAGACCCCTTTACTTTATTTTTCCACATTGTTACGTTACAACCTTACTCAATCTACACACAATACCCCATAATGACAAAGCAAAAATAGGCTTTTAGAAATGTTTGCTAATTTATATATATATATAAAAAAAAGAAGGAAATATCACATTTACTTAAGTATTCATACCCTTTACTCAGTACTTTGTTGAAGCACCTTTGGCAGCAATTACAGCATCGAGTCTTCTTGGGTATGAGGCTGCAAGCTTGGCACACCTGTATTCAGGGAGTTTCTGCAGATTCTCTCAAGCTCTGTCAGGTTGGATGGGGAGCTTTGTGCACAGCTATTTTCAGGTCTTTCCAGAGATGTTCGATCGGGTTCAAGTCCGAGGTCTGGCTGGGCCGCCCAAGGACATTTAGAGACTTGTCCCAAAACCACTCCTGCATTGGCTGTGTGCTTAGGGTCCTGAATGCTCTGGAGCAGGTTTTCATCAAGGATCTCTCTGTACTTTGCTTCTGTCCTGTCTTGGCGCTCTATGGACAATTCCTTCGACCTCATGGCTTGGTTTTTGCTCTGACATGCACTGTCAACTGTGGGACCTTTTATAGACAGGTGTGTCTTTCTAAATCATGTCCAATCAATTGAATTTACCACAGGTGGACTCCAATCAAGTTGTAGAAACATAAAGGATGATCAATGTAAACAGGATGCACCCGAGCTCAATTTCGAGTCTCATAGTAAAGGGGCTGAATACTTATGTAAATTCGGTATCAGTTTTTTATTTTCAATACATTCGCAAACATTTCTAAAAACCTGTTTTCGCTTTGTCATTATGGGGAATTGTGTGTAGATTGCTGAGGATTTTATTAATTTAATTCATTTTAGAATAAGGCTGTAACGTAACAAAATGATGAAAAAGTAACGAGGTCTGAATACTTTCAAAAGGCACTGTATGTACAGTGGGATTTGAAATGATTAGATCTCTTGATAAAGATGAGCAAAATAATACATTTTATACTAATACAGTTGCTCAGAGAAATAGATTGTTTCAAGTTTTAAAAAAAATTAGACAAAATCTATTTTGTCTGAACAATTAGTATAAAATATACATTTTCCTTTTTTGAGCATACAATATATACTGAACAAAAATGAAAGCAACATGCAATAATTTAAAATATTCTGCTGAGTTACAGCTCATACAAGGAAATAAGTACATTCTTAATCTATGGATTTCAAATGACTGAGAATACAGGTATGATTCTGTTGGTCACAGATATACTTTAAAAAATATATATTTTTTAAGGTATCAGAAAACCGTTCAGTATCTGGTGTGACCACCATTTGCCTCATGCAGCGTGACACATCTCCTTCACATAGAGTAGATCTGGCTTTTGATTGTGGCCTGTGGTTGTCCCACTCCTCTTCAGTGGCTGTGTGAAGTTGCTGGATATTGGCGGGAACTGGAACACACTGTCGTGCATGTCGATACAGAGCATCCCAAACATGCTCAACGGGTGACATGTCTGGTGTGTTTGTAGGCAAAGGAAGAAATCGGACATTTTCATCTTCCAGTAATTGTGTACAGATCCTTGAGACATGGGGCCGTGCATTATAATGTTGAAAGATGAAGTGATGTTGGAAGATGAATTGCACTAGAATGAGCCCCAGGACCTCGTGACGGTAGCTCTGTGCATTCAAATTGTCATCGATAAAATGTAATTGTGTTCGTTGTCCGTAGCGTATGCCTGACCATACCATAACCCCACCACCACGGGGCACTCTGTTCACAACGTTGACATCAGCAAACCGCTCGCCCACATGACACCATACTTCGGATGTGAGGCCGGTTGGACATACTGCCAAATTCTCTAAAACAACATTTGAGGCAGTTTATGGTAGAGAAATTAACATTTCATTCTCTGGCAACTGCTCTGGTGCACATTCCCGCAGTCAGTATGCCAAATAAACTCTCCTCACATTTTAGAGGGGCCTTTCATTGTCCCCAGAACATGGTGCACTTGTGTAATGATCATGCTGTTAAATCATCTTCTTGATATGCCACACCTGTCAGATGGATGGACTATCTTGGCAAAGGAGAAATGCTCACTAACCGGGACGCAAACTAATTTCTGCGCATTTGAGAGAAATAAGCTTTTTGTGCGTAGGGACATTTCTGGGATCTTTTATTTCAGCTCATGAAACACGGGACCAACACTTTCCTTTATCAAGGAATCCAATAATTCCAGACCCAATTGTATAATAAAATGTCAATACACAGGAAAATACACTCCAGTATAGTCTAATATTCTAATTTATGATATGAAATCACATTTCCGATACGAATAAAACATTTTAAAAAATGCTTTTCTGTAACAAGCTAAATGTTTTATAAACGACTTTGAGCAAACTTCTAAAAAATAGAACTGAAGTGAGGAGGAGATAGTTCTGATCGACACTTACCCTTGGAGAAGGGTGTATTTAAAAAAAAAACTGTTTATCACACTACGGCATCATGTCACACCTGAAGAAATTACCATGCCTACATCCCAAATGGCAGGGCCCTGGTCAAGAGTTGCCATTTGGGACACACCTATTGCTATAAATTATAATTCACAGGGGAAATTAGACGTTTTCCGGTAACGGATAAGGTCATTCGTTTTCCATTAGATCCCAGGGGACGATTGGGAAATGTCAGATCTCTCTCTGTCCTTTAAAAAGGGCAAATGAAACAAGGAAAGAGTACTTAGCATTTTAACAATCAGTTACCAATTACCCATGCATGTTCTTTCACAATATTCCTGTAAAAAAATAATAATAATCAAGAATGTCCAATGTCGGATGTACAGTTACAGTAAGTCACTTAATCTTTACAGTAATATTATATTTAAAAGTCAGAAAGTAACTGCATCAGAAATGTAAATCTGGCAAGCTAGGTTCATTATTAGATTTTATTTCAAGGCATCTTCCTTTCTCTTACGTCAACATCCTAAACGTAACGGTTATTGACCCCATATAAAAACATGAGAAATATCTTTACAAAAAACAACCATCGTTCTCAAAGTGGAAAAACTTCACTATTTACATGGCCTATTATAAAAAAAATGGAGTTTAATAATATTGTTTTACAGAAATTTAATCTACACTATATGGTTCTAACCAACAGGTCTTGATGCAGTTTAACAAGATGGCTGGCTTTTAATTCTGCAAGCTTTACCTCTTAGCAACATAAAAATTATTACAGCAACGACAGCTTTCATTTCCCCCAATTCAACCACAAATACACAAATTCTTTCAAATGGCACCCTATTCCCTATATAGTATACTACTTTAGATCAGGGCCCTGGTCAAAAGTAGTGCACTATATAGGAAATAGGGTGCCATTTGGGACGCATCCATAGTCATTTCTACTAATATTATAGTGAATGTCAGGGTGTAATTATTACATACATCACTGAAGTGAAGCTGCTCTTAGAAAAAAGTCACAAGCGCTGCAGATTCAATTACCTGTCCATTATGACAATATTTATCAAGGGTTTTCTATGTTGAGATGTGTTGTCTGCACTGCAAACTGAGCGGTTAGTAGTTAGTGTAGAAAACAGTGTGCCATACAAAAAAATATATAATTACAGATGAAATGTTCCTTAAAAGGTGAAGTAACTACAAACATGAAGAAACAGAGATTTCCCACTCCAATATGGAGACAGGATTTTTTCAGAGGCCCTATACACACACAACATTACAGTACTATGAACAGAACTGGCACCCGTACCATCAGATGTCTGTCTACAAATCCTCTTGCTCTGATAGAACAAATAATATACTCTAAGGGCTCAAACACACCAATAGTGTTTGTCTGCTGAGAGTACTTGTGAACCGAGTGCAAACCGGTTTTACATATAGAAACGTGCGAAGACGTCAACAGCGCGCTTAACAACAAGCTGTAAACGACAGATCTACATGTGTGTAACCCTTAAAGGCAGAACATACTGGAAACCCTTAAATGTACCAAGGTCCTGGCAGCTTATTATTATAGAATATTCATTGAATCTCCTCTTTAAAATGAGGGAAAGAAAAGCAACAGTTCAGGGCCTGTATTTATAGTGTCTTAGACATGCGTTGATCTAGGATCAGATCCATGTGAACTTATTCATTATGATCCAAAAGGTTAAACTGATTCTAGATCTGTACTCTTATTCTGAGACACTTCTAGATAGGAGATTTGAACAGAAAAACAAACAAAAACTCCTGACTGTCAGAACAGTGTCATGTCAGTCTTTCCGATACGCCCCGTTAGGTAGTGTTGCTTCTAAAACAAAACAAAATCACATTTTTCACAAGGATATCCTAAATGTATGTTCGTAAATGCAGTTATCCCCGATTGGTTTAGCCAGAAGGGTCATATTCATTAAGTCACACTGTAGAGAAATGCTTTGCAACAGAAAATGAACGTTTCTCATTGGACAAGTTCAAGTAGTCTCACCCCATTTCAGTCCGTTTTTGTCCGTTTGTTGCCGAATGAATACGACCTATGTGAATGGGGGTATTGAGGAGAGATGGCTACAATGTCGACCTGAGCCTAAGTGAGTTGGTTCTTAGTTCTATGTCTGAGGGTTGCTCTTTAGTCATCGTGGGTCTAGTCTTGGCATGGGCCTCATCTGCAGCAGTGGGGGCGGGGTCAGGGCATCCCCCGGCTTCTCATTGGACTCCAGCACCTCGGCCACGCCTCCAACTTTCATCTGCAGCAGCAGTGGCGGGGTCAGTGCTTTTTGCAGTACATCTTGACCTTTTGTAGTGCATGCTTTAGCTTGTTGGCTGTGCCCGTTGACAGCAGGAGCAGAAACAGTCTCTGATGGTTTCAGGTTGGATCCAAAACCAACTTTAAGGTCCTCTGCCTGTGGTATTGGCAGACCTGGGCCTTTGGAAGTCTTTTCCTGGCCCTTGTCCTCATCCAGTCTCAGGAACAAGGGGCTGAGGGAGCGCTCGTCATCTCCATCTCCGATGATCTCCTTCTCTGTCTTTGGTGGTAGTAGCACCCTGTCTGTCTGAGGTGTGGGTACCCTCACAGTCCCCATCTGCCCAGGCTCGGTGTGTGGTATGCGGGAGACCACTGGAGGACCTCTGGGGCTGCTGTTGTTGTCTGTGGTAATCTGCTGGTTAAGGATGAAGATCTCGTTGAGGACAGACGTCAGGCTCTCGTCTTCACCATCACCATCTTTGTTGTCTTCGTCCTCCTCAGAGTTTCCATCTGCGTCGTTGATCCCTACACTGTCTACAGCGTGGTCCAGCTGCTTCCCCAGAACCTCTCCGTACTCCAACCCACTGCCCCTACCCTTCACTGGGGCTGGCCTCCTCTGAGCTCCCCCTGACACACCTGGAGCTGACTGGTTCTGTTGGGCTTTAACCAATGAAATGACATCGGTGAAATTAGGAACTGAAAAATAGGAAACATATGCAATTTTGTTTGTGTCAATGGCATCACATTCAGCCAACTCAAATCAGATTGAAAGATTTCTACATTGAAGCGGTAAAAACATCTGTGGGAAGTTACCTCCCCTGTTGCAGTTATTAAAAGTTGGAGTGAGAGAAATGGGTTCGGCCATTGAGGGGATAATGATGGTGACCGAAGCGACACCTAAAAAGAAAAATCCAAATCAAATCAGGAAACATTTCAATGCAACTATGTGTCAGTGCAGTGTGCCTTGAGTCACGACAAGCCTACCTGGTGTTTGAGACTGTTGCATTTCGATTCCATTGACCCGTCCTCGAGGCAGCAGAGAACGGGCAGACTGCATGGCGATCACCTGCTCAGATGTGATCACTCCACCCACTATAGACAGCATTTGAGGAGGGAGAAACCCAGCATGAACTGGTGGGGAATCTGTTGGGGAGGCAGAAAAAAAGGATCTAAATGATTAATTTCTTCACATGAAAGTTCAGTCTCTAGACCAGCAGTCTGTCTTATTGAAGTCAACCTGGCCCATTGGGTGCTGATACAGTAACAGGGTCAGAGGGACGGGGGGCTCACCTGGAGCAGTCTGTCTTATTGAAGTCAACCTGGCCCATTGGGTGCTGATACAGTAACAGGGTAAGAGGGACGGGAGGCTCACCTGGGGCAGTCTGTCTTATTGAAGTCAACCTGGCCCATTGGGTGCTGATACAGTAACAGGGTCAGAGTGACGTGGGGCTCTCCTGGGGCAGTCTGTCTTATTGAAGTCAACCTGGCCCATTGGGTGCTGATACAGTAACAGGGTCAGAGGGACGGGGGGCTCACCTGAGGCAGGCTGTATTTTTCTGCCAGACAGGATGTTAGGTCTGGTCCTTTCACGCGGCGAACGCCACGTTGAGGGGTGGTTACTGGAAGGTGGTGTGATGGGACTTGTCTTGGGTCGTTGGGATGCAGGCTTTTGGGGGACAGAGTGGGGGACTGGGGTGGCTACGACCTTTAACTTGAGGCTGGGGGCCAGGGACTTTGGCTTAGGCTGTCGAGTGCTCCTGAGTGAAATTGTTTTATTGGGTGAGACCGATGAGGACGGCCCTCTCCACTTCCTTTTGAACGCCATGTCCTTCTGTTTGGTTGAGATGTCCTGCAGTTTCCTGATGATGAGCTTCTCTGTCTTTCCTGTTGAGAGAACACAGGCCAGTGTTATAGGAAGGAGACCGAATAGGAGACGAGAGAAGGGGGGTGAAATGTAAGGCCCATTACCAGATTTCTTTGAGATTTTCTTAATATCACCAGCTCTCTCCCTGGTCAGCCCGCTCTTCAGTTTTTCAAGGCGCTCGCATTTGTTTCTCAGGTCAAGGACTTGTTTTCGGTCCTGTTAAATAACAGAGACCGTACTTTATATTTCCTGAAGAGATTCTTTACTAAATACAAATATGGCTGTGATGTGATTTCACTGTCCATGGTTATAATTTGCAGTGTTCTTGGTTCAATGTTACCATTAGCACTCGGACTTGCACAACCCATACAAGAGACAACGCTGTGCTGCACTTCAGTACATGGCGACCCAGCACCAACTAATGTTTTCATCCTCGGGAAGGTAAGACTAAGAGTGCATCCCAAATGGCACCCTATTCCCTAGTGCAAAAGTTTTGACCAGGCCCCATAAGGCCAATAACAAGTCAGTAATATTTAGCTGACCATTTCATTGACCTTGTTTGTGACATACCGTACCTCCCAGAACTGCATAATTGAAGGAAGGCATTCAAAGGTTGTTTATGTCTTTGTAATAACATCGAGGGGGGGACATACCCTTAATTTGGGTCCTGTTTCTCCTTCCACTTCTTTAGCGTATTTTGCCTTCAGTTGTGAAGTGGTGCTCTTCTGTGCATTGTCATCCACACTCTCAATGTCTACAGCCTCCTCCTCCTCTACGATTTCTTCAACATCCTGAAAGACAGATGAGTCATAGTTAAAAACCAAAGAAAAACATGATTCTCAAGAGAAAACGAATAGATTTTAATAGACAGAAACCAAACTGTTTTGTATAATTAAGCAATAAGGGACGAGGGGATGTGGCATTTGGCCAATATACTACGGCTAAGGGCTGTACTTATGCACGACGCAAGGAGTGCCTGGAAATAGCCCTTAGCCGGGGCACATTGGCCATATACCACAAACCCGAGGTGCCTTATTGCTATTATAAACTGGTTACCAATGTAATTAGAGCAGTACAAATACATGTTTTGTCATACCCGTGATATACGATCTGTTATAAGCTGGGTGGTTCGAGCCCTGAATGCTGATTGGCTGACAGACGCGGTATATCAGACGGTAAACCACAGGTAAGACAAAACATCACATTTGTAATCAGTTTATAATAGCAGTAAGGCACCTCGGGGGCTTGTGATATATGGCCAATATACAACGGCTAAGAGCTGTGTCCAGGTACTCCGTGTTGCATCGTGCATAAGAACAGCCCTTAGCCGTGGTATATTGGCCATATACACCACACCCCCTTGGGCCTTATTGCTTAAATATACCACAGACAATCAGCATTCAGGACTCGAACCACCCAGTTTATAATGTTTCACAGTTCTTACACGGATGTTAATGACGTCCCCTTTAACGTTGTTGTTTTTGTTGTTGTCGTCATCGGCAGAATCCTCTGTCTCGTCCGATGAGTTGTCTGTTTTCTCCTCCTCTGTGTCCTCCAGAAGGTCCACCACCTCCATCACCGCTTCCCTGTCCTCCTCCGTGTCCTCCAGAAGGTCTACCACCTCCATCACTGCTTCCCTGTCCTCCTCCGTGTCCTCCAGAAGGTCTACCACCTCCATCACCTCCTCCCTGTCCTCCTCCTCTGCTGTCACTCCTCCCATGTGCCTTGGTCTTGGTCTCGACTTGGCCTCACTGCAGGTCAAGACAGCTGAAGAGGACGAGACAGCAGAGGAGTCTTTGGGAACTCCTTCCACATTCCTGTTGACGAGTAGCTCCTCACTCTTCTGCTGGGAACAAACATACTGGATGTTCCTCAGGATCTGCTTCTCAGACTCTCCTGTGGAGGGAAAGATGTTGGTTGAATGTTTTTTGAATGCTGAAATGTTACAGCAGTGTCCATTATTACCAGTTAACTGGGACATCTTCTTGACATAAGCTGCTCTCTCCAGGGTCAGTGAACTCCTTAGCTTCTCCATGTCGTTACGTTTCGTAGTCAGGATTTGGATCTCCTCTGTCGCCTGATAACATACAGTTATTTTAGTTAACTTTTTAATCGATTGACAGATGCTTCAACAAAACAAAGAACAGCTCTGACCGACCACATTATTAAAATATAGTCCTAAATAGAGTCCTAAATGGCACCCTATTCCCTATATAGGGCTCTGATCAAAAGTAGTACACTATATAGGGAATAGGGTGCCATTTTGGACACACATTAATTAAAGGAATAATTAAATTGAACAAAATGAACAATGGTTTGGATAAAGTTAAAGTAAACAAAAACGTTAAGAAAAAGTTACCCATCCCTTTATAGGTGCTTACTTCTTTAAGGATATACACTTTTGCAGCTTTTTGGTCAAGTTTCAGTGTCTCTCTCAGCCGCTGGAAGCACCCATGGAGCTCAAAACGGCGATGCCTCTCGTCCACGTTGTGCTTCAGCTGTTTCTACAGAATGCAACAGGATGAAGCTCTATCATGGAGTCTTGGAGACTTGAATATGAAAACTAAGGCACAATGGCGCTATCGTTGAGGTACAGAACAACAGACTGTTTACACATAAATTACTCAGACCTCAGACCACACAAATAGACAAACAAAGAAAGAAAGAAACAGACTACTACTGTTTAGTCTAAAAACTAGAGAATATGAGATTTAGGTAACTAGAGTCTCAAAACAGACATGTTGTATGAAGTTAAAAGGGTTCTTACACTGATGACGTCGATGAGCTCCTCTTTATTAACACTTGAATCGTCAGAATCAGTCTCGTCAGATGAGTTGTCTGTCTTCTCATCCCTTTCCTCATCCGTATCATCCAAATCATACTCATCCTCCACCATCTTCCTCTTCGGTCTTCCTGTCCATGTCTGGTAGGGGTCATCAACATGAACCATCTTAGTAAGGAGATTGGAGTCTGCTGTGGAGGTGTTATCTTTGATCCCTGTCGTTGTGACCTGGGTTATAGGGGGTTTCGGGGGAGGCTGCAGCACCAAAACCACCTCAGGCTGGATATTAGGGTCTAAATTGCAGTGAGCTGGGGAGATAGCATCAGTTTTTATAAATTTAAACTGGGGTCCTTTAGGGGGTTTTGTGGATTTAGGAGGCGTTTTGGTTTTCTGGAAAGGCCGCATCCAACTACACACCTCAGAGACTACATTAGAATCTACATTGGAGGTCACTGTGGAGATATTGTCAGCTTTGACACCTGTGTTCTTAACCGTTTTTGTGGGGGATTTGACAGTAATTACTGTGGTTTCCGGGTGAGGCTGCAGCACAGTAACACACCCTACTACAGGCAGCACCTTGGAGGAGCCCTGGGCTGGCACCGCCGGACACTTGATGATGATGGGCTCCTTGTTGCCTGTCTGAGGAACAATCTCCAAGGTGTACGTCCCACCATTTGTCACGGTGGGTGAGAGACTAACGTAACCAGGGGTGGTTTTAGGGGCGGTGATAGTGGTGCTGGATGCAGTCTGGGTCTTTGGGAAAGTGACAAGGGGGACAGTACTGATGGTGGAAGCACAGCTACCAGGGCACTTGCTCTCCAATGTGGTGAGAGAGGAGGTGGAGCTGTTCATGGTGGTCAAGCATTCAGGCATGGTTAAAATGATCATCCCACCTGAAAATAAAAAATAATAAAGTTCAGCTGTAGCTAGGTTTCCATCCAATTTGCAACAGATTTTCATCTGAATATTCTAAAATGCGCATTTTCCCATCAGAGATGTTTCCATCAAATTGACTTGTTGTGGATAAACGTCTGTGCATAATGACATAGTGCACATAAAAATAACTTGAGGTTGGCTTGCCGACTGCATCGGAGTGCTTGAGGCATCGCTACAGACCAGGGTTCGATCCCAGGCTGTGTTATTGGGCTCTAGCGGCCGGGCACCTGCAGGATGACTTTGGTCATCAGTTGAACGATGTTTCCTCTGACACATTGGTGCAGCTGGCTTCCAGGTTAAGCGGGCAGGTGTTAAGGAGCGCGGTTTGGTGGGTCATGTTCTGGAGGACGCATGACTCGACTCGTGCCTCTCCCGGGCACATTGGGGAATTGCTGCGATGAGACAAGATCATAATTGGATCGCAATTGGATATCACGAAAATTGGGGAGAAAAAAGGGTTAAATCGGATTTTCAAATCTACTGATGGTTTTGTCACTAAATGTTTTGTGTACAGTCGTGGCCAAAAGTTGAGAATGACAAATATTAATTTTCACAAAAGTCTGCTGCTTCAGTGTCTTTAGATATTTTTGTCAGATGTTACTATGGAATACTGAAGTATAATTACAAGCATTTCATAAGTGTAAAAGGCTTTTTATTGACAATTACATGAAGCTGATGCAAAGAGTCAATATTTGCAGTGTTGACCCTTCTTTTTCAAGACCTCTGCCTGGCATGCTGTCAATTAACTTCTGGGCCACATCCTGACTGATGGCAGCCCATTCTTGCCTAATCAATGCTTGGAGTTTGTCAGAATTTGTGGGGTTTTGTTTGTCCACCCACATCTTGAGGATTTTCCTGGCCATGGACCCAAAATATTGATGTTTAGTTCCCTGAGCCACTTAGTTATCACTTCTGCCTTATGGCAAGGTGCTCCATCACGCTGGAAAAGGCATTGTTTGTCACCAAACTGTTCCTGGATGGTTGGGAGAAGTTGCTCTCGGAGGATGTTAATTTTCACAAATTTAAAATTTAAATTTAAAAAAGAAAATATATTTGTTTGTTTTTTTACCTCCTTTTCTCCCCAATTTCATGGTATCCATGCATCCATCCATCTTGTCTCATCGCAACAACTCCAGAAAGTCACGCGTCCAAGCCGCACATAACCCAACCAAGCCGCACTGCTTCTTAACACAGCATCAAACCCGGAAGCCAGCCGCACCAATGTGTCGGAGGAAACACCGCGCACCTGGCAACCTTGGCTAGCGTGCACTGCGCCCGGCCCGCCACAGGAGTTGCTGGTGCGCTGGTGCAAGGATATCCCTACCGGCCAAACCCTCCCTAACCCGGACAGCGCTAGGCCAATTGTGCGTCGTCCCACGGACCTCCCGGTTGCGGCCGGTCAAAAACAGAGCCTGGGCGCGAACCCAGAGTCTCTGGTGGTGCAGCTGGCACTGCAGTACAGCGCCCTTAACCACTGCGCCACCCGGGAGGCCCTTGGTACCATTCTTTATTCATGACTGTGTTCTTAGAAGAAATTGTGAGTGAGCCCACTCCCTTGGCTGAGAAGCAACCCCACACATGAATGGTCTCAGGATGCTTTACTGTTGGCATGACACAGGACTAATGGTAGCGCTCACCTTGTCTTCTCTGGACAAGCTTTTTTGCCGGATGCCCCAAACAATCGGAAAGGGGATTCATCAGAGAAAATGACTTTACCCCAGTCCTCAGTAGTCCAATCCCTGTACCTTTTGCAGAATATCAGTCTGTCCCTGATTTTTTTCCTGGAGAGAAGTGGCTTCTTTGCTGCCCTTCTTGACACCAGGCCATCCTCCAAAAGTCTTCGCCTCACTGTGCGTGCAGATGCACTCACACCTGCCTGCTGTCATTCCTGAGCAAGCTCTGTATTGGTGGTGCCCCGATCCCGCAGCTGAATCAACTTTAGGAGATGGTCCTGGCGCTCGCTGGACTTTCTTGGGCGCCCTGAAGTCTTCTTCACAACAATTTAACCGCTCTCTTGATGATCCAATAACTGGTAGATTTAGGTGCAATCTTACTGGCAGCAATATCCTTGCCCGTGAAGCCCTTTTGTGCAAAGCAATGATGACAGCACGTGTTTCCTTGCAGGTAACCATGATTGACAGAGGAAAAACGATGATTCCAAGCACCACCCTCCTTTTGAAGCTTCCAGTCTGTTATTCGAACTCAATCAGCATGACAGAGTGATCTCCAGCCTTCTCCTCGTCAACACTCACACCTGTGTTAACGAGAGAATCACTGACATGATGTCAGCTGGTCCTTTTGTGGCAGGGCTGAAATGCAGTGGAAATGTTTTTTGGGGATTCAGTTCATTTGCATGGCAAAGAGGGACTTTGCAATTAATTGCAATTCATCTGATCACTCTTCATAACATTCTGGAGTATATGCAAATTACCATCATACAAACTGAGGCAGCAGATGTGAAAATTTATATTTGTGTCATTCTTAAAACTTTTGGCCATGACTGTATATAGTGAATGTGCCCACTCTGGTATTGGCACGTACTCTAGCCAACAGCTTGCAGATACAGTGCGGGTATGGCCTACATGAGATTATTATGGAAAAAATGTATTTCTCAAACAGCAGCCAAGCATCATTCATCATTTCATCAGAATAAGACCCTCAATATTTATTGGAAAGGAGCATCAAGCTCATCACTGTTCACTTTCACCACCCTCTGAAGTCCATTTCTTATTTCATCTGTATCCTAAAACACTGCATACTAAACAAAAACAGTATGTATTTAAGCAACATTCATTCATTGGAGATTACTTATTATACATGGGAATCCTTGATCGGTCTTCCTAAAATGTCCAAGTCATTGTTTCATAACATAGTCATCAACATAGTCAGTCATGCATGTGAAAGAGCAGCAATGCCTTGGCATGAATATAATCAACTGTCAGACACTCACCCTTGTTGTGCATGACGAGGTTGGGGTTAAGGGCCTTCAGCTGGCTGAGGGCAACCAGCTGGATCAGCTGTCCCTTGGGGTTCTTGTATAGGGTGTTCGCTGAGGTGTTCCTTACCGGCTGCAGCACCATTCTCTGACCCGACGCGAGAGGGGTCAGGGACATGATAGGGGTCAGGGATGTGAGAGGAGACAGCATTCTGACAGAGGTACTTGTCCCTGGGACAGAGAGCATCGGGGGACTGGTAACCACTTCACTGATGGGGGATGCATTTTGGGGTGATACGTTTGCACCTGTAAACAAAGTGGGGGATTTTTCATTAATGATGGAAAACATGGGCATAACCATGAAACTTCGTTCAACCCCCCAAAAAACACCAATCCTCATGTCACATCACACACTGATGATGCCAGTGTGACAGTGAAGCACGAGACACAGCATCAACCCAGGATGAGATGGACAGGGAAGGGTATAGGCAGGCAGGGGTTATAGTATGAAGGTCACCACCAATGTTCCCTCTCATTTTTTCTACTGGTCTGCTGAGCTCAAACTTGAACGTTGTGAAAATTCTATGCAACTTCCGGCACGTTTACTGTGAACACTGGGGCTGTAACAGCTTTTCGTTACAGTTTTAACAGTGGTCAAGTAGGCTTCTGTGGCTATTTGATCATAATTAAGGCCTACCTGAGTGACCTACCATCAAAAAACAATGGAGAAAATGCATCCCACAACATTTTAACATGGAAATAGCTGTTCTATCAGCCTACAGTAGCAGCCAATGTGTGGTATTCAATGTAGACCTACTTTCCATGAGACTTTTGAGAAGAAAAACCAAGCTGGGCTTGACATTAACCTGTTTATTCACTTGTCCTAAAGTCAAGGACGTGACTGAAAATGTTGTTGTGTTATTTGATGCAAGAACCATCTCCTCAAACCAATATTACAGAGAATCACACAAATTATGCTACCCTCTGCCTATTGGCTACATAGCTTATTTAAGCCTGTCTCAAAATACAACACTGTCCCTTCAAGACAAAAAAAAAGCTCTTTACCTGACTCGTTTTTCAAATGCACAAATTTTGTGCTCTTGTAGGAAGCAATAACTCCCCCATGTTGCTACACGTAGCTCTCTATTTGATCTCAAAACAAGCACATCTACTGACATGCTCATGCTGTAAACACAGTCCAGTTCAAAGTAAATGGCACAGATCCATATGGCAATGGTCTATTTGCATATAGGCCTACTGCAGCACTGATTGGTAGTGGCGCACAAGTCTGTTGAGTATGAGTCGTACCTGTCAATGCAATATAGAATCCTACTCCAATGTGTTCTGCCTACAACAAAACCTCTTGCATAGTTAATTTTTCATACTGTCTTGCATAGTTAATTTTTCATACTGTCTTGCATAGTTTTTATTTTATTTTTATTGAATATTTAAAATTATGCAGTGAAGCCGCTAAACATCTTCAGCACACTCTAATGTACTTGTCCTCTTGCTCAACTATGCACCGGGGCCTCCCACTCCTCTTTCTATTCTGGTTAGTCAGTGCACTGTTCTGTGAAGGGAGTAGTACACAGCATTGCACGAGATCTTCAGTTTCTTTGCAACCAAAACAAATGGTCTATTGATTCTGTATCCTCAAAACAAAATCTGCAGAGCTGCGATGATTGTATGCCCCAAATATTCAACATTTTGTTGGTGGCAAGAATTCTGTACAATCATTTTAGCTGAAAAGCACGAAGTCTTGCATAGTTCGTTTTGTTTCTGTATATTGCCTTGAACGTGGCTAATATTTAGTTGATTCGATCACAATTCCCACAGTAAAGGGAAACGTTGATGTGTTAACTAACGGGGAAAACTCTAGAAAGTTGAGTGAAGTTCAATCTCGTGCTTCTCTGCGCCATGCTGATATTTCTTCTGCGTTGCAGTCCCGGGAAAGCTTATTGATCACCACCACAAACAGAGCATGAGAGTGGCAGGCCACAGGACCAGGGCTTAGCCTGTGGGAGGCTGAGGAGTAATGGGATGACCTGGTTGGCCTAGTTACAGCTACAGTGGTGCAGAACTGACTGGGTGTGTACCTGTAGAATATCTTGGTGCTGAGGGGGCCTTGGAGCTAACAGACACTGCAGATACCAGGGCTGCGGCGCCACCCCTCACATTAGGTGTTTTGGTTGGGTAGACCATGGTGACAACCTGAATCCGCACAGCAGCAGTCACTGTGTTCTGCTCCATCTGAGCCCCCTGAGAAAGACAGGCACCTGGGTTCACTACAACCAGAGAGGAAGAGGGCAGAGTTAGTGTCTGAACACTGCCCAGAAACTGAGGTGGAACACTAGTTACAGGCAGCCTCTGCTGTGAGGAGCTGATCTGGTTGACTACAAAGAGTGTGAAGACCTTTCCCACTGGGGGGCAGGTTAGTCACTGTGGAGTAGAGATGGAGGTAGCAGTTCAGTCTCCCACACTTGTCTTTCACAATGGACTGACCATTATTCAGTTATATGAATCAGAATTTAATGTCTCTGAGGGGTGGAGGGAGATTTCAGCGCAACAAACTTACATTAAAATACAGTAGTATGATAAACTAAGCTAAAAAAAACACTACAAAGACTGGTTCTCACCAATGAACTTGGGGCCAGCAGCAACTGGAGTGGTAGAGGGAACACTTGTGGTAACCATGGTGGTAGGAGTGGCTGCCAGTTGGGCCGGTTGTCTTGTAGAGGACTTTGTATCTGTGGCACCTTTAGGAGTTTCTGAGGGGTGTTTTTGTGATGGGACGGAGGAGGAGGCCGCCATAGACCGCTTTAGATAGGCAGGCCATCGTAACTTGCCCGTGAGGTAAGCAGCAAGACGGTTGGCTGGGTGCATGGCTCCCATCATGCCCAGTTGTATCTTGGCATGGGGGTAGGACCTGCCATTCACCTAAAAACACACAGGGGGAAATACTGGGTAGCAATGGACTGTGTGTCTCTATCTAGCTCTGTCCTCAGAGGTAGATAGAGTTAGTCGCAAATGGCACCCTATTCCCTATGTAATGCACTACTTCTGACCAGAGCCCTGTGCACTACAGTGGTCGCTGGTTCAAATACCAGAGCCAACAAGGTGAGAAATCTGTCAATGTGCCCTTGAGCAAAGCACTTAACCCTAATTGTTCCAGGGGCGCTGTACTACTATGGCTGACCCTGTAAAACAACACATTTTACTGCACTTATCCGGTGCATGTGACCATAAAACATGTATTTTTTATTTGCACTACATAGGGAATAGGATGCCATTCCACATCAATAAGAGAAGGAAAATGAACTGATTATTGGATTTGTATTGGGGGAAACTAAGTAATTACAATGCTTACCGTGATACATTTCTGGTCTGAGATTTCTGGCAGCTTAAGGTTGCCAGTAAGGAGGCCAGCAGGAGAAATTCCTGTTAAAAAAGGCAGGCCCTGCCATTTCAGATCCTTTCTACGCCCCACAGCCTTGTTGTCCACTTCCTCCACGACAGGTACTTCCT
Source organism: Oncorhynchus mykiss (assembly GCF_013265735.2). Taxonomy (NCBI): domain Eukaryota; kingdom Metazoa; phylum Chordata; class Actinopteri; order Salmoniformes; family Salmonidae; genus Oncorhynchus; species Oncorhynchus mykiss. Next base: position 31,727,256 of record NC_048589.1, read on the forward strand.
CCACGACAGGTACTTCCTCCACGACAGGTACTTCCTCCACGACAGGTACTTCCTCCACGACAGGTACTTCCTCCACGACAGGTACTTCCTCCACTTTATCCTCCTCTCTCTGCTCTTCCATTAGTTCTTTTTCATCTTTCTCTCCCATCCTTTCCTCCTCCTCCTCACCGTTCTCCTCCTCCACTCCGTCCGGTCTCGGGACCTGAGAGATGAGTACCTTGTAGTGGGTGGAGCAGCTTTCGCCATCATTTCTCAGGGTTTGAGACACGGGTTTTATAAGGTAACCTTTGACCCAGAAGGGGTTCCTGAGGTGGTCCTTGGCCATGTGCTCACACACAATTCTCAGCACCAGGTTCCTATCCGCCAGGCTCCTCCACTTACACTTAGACATAATCTCCAGGCGCTTGGAGGGCTCCGTGTACTTGGGACGATGGCAGGACAACGACTTCTCTGACATACTGGAAGAGTTCACTACATCAAGAGAAAGTCAACAGCCATTAGAAATGCATTTCAGGGTAGGCTATGATTTTTGGAAGCAACCAATTACTGATGTGTTTCACTGACTGTCTGAGAGTTTATTTATCAGACACTGGTGTTTGGGGTTATAAAAAATCATGTGGTCAAATTTGACTCATTTAACTTACCTGGTGCTGAGTCTATTGGTTTGCAGTGATTGTCAATGACCTCAGGTCGGTTTGTGCTCTTGCTTTGAAACGCACGCACTCTGGCACATGTCATGGTCCCGCCTTCCTCTCTCACCGGAGAAAAATACACCTTTAGAAAAGGCAGGGGGTGAGAATATACATCAAATTTTTTTACAGGGGTATATCTAACACGTATGGATAGATAGATACCCTTTTACGACTCACCACTGAAGGTTCTTCCTGTAGTGGAAGATGTGGTAGGTAGACCGGTGTTGGGGCGAGGATGGGCTCCGGGTCCGTCTCTCCATCCGTCTTTCTCCACAACATTCTCACACGCGGAGCAGGTTCTGATACCGTCTCAGCCTCCCTGAGAGCTGAATTTGGAAATTAATGCAAAATGTCATTTTCTACAACATTAAGATGGAAACACTTCGTGACGTATTTAACCTAATCTAATGTAGTGTAGCAAAATTGTTTTATATGGAAACTTTTTTTACTGTTCATAGAACAATGTTTTATTCTGCGGTTTTCTAAACTAGAGGACACTCACTATATGCCATCCTCATTCTCTTCCACTTTCTCCTCCGCTTCTTGGACAGGCCCTCCTCTGACGCATTAGAATCTGGTCCTTCTAAGTTCTTGAGGACGACCACCTTCTGCCTGAGGCAGCTGCAGCCAAAGATGCACTCAATCTTTCCACAGTGGATAATACGACGGTCCTGTGCCAGGCTGGCACACACACAGCCCAATCGGCAGAACGCTTTGAGGCAGGGAGGAGCCCTGCGCTTTATGATCCTAATAGGAGCTGTAGGGTTCTCACAAACAAAGCCCTGAAGAGAAAAGTGGGAAGTAAAATATGACGGTTCTGTGCCAGGCTGGCACACACACAGCCCAGCCGGCAGAACGCATTGAGGCAGGGAGGAGCCCTGCGCTGTTAGTGCTAGCGTGGCACATTTCTCAGGGATACCATCGTAGAGTTGGTATAATACAATCACAAAATCAGCTTATTAAAAACAAGATCGAAACTACAAACGTACTACAACACGTCTTTGCTCCTTCATGTGAGACCACACAAATTAGTTAATAAGCAGATGTAATGGTGTAGAGGTGTAAATGATCTTACCGTTGAGGTGAAGTGGGAGGTGAGGGCGACCGTCGCCCTCTCGTTTGAGATGCAGGTCCGGCGCTTGCTCTCCCAGACAACTCTGTCCTCCAAATCCCTTTGTCGGAGCAGGGCCTTGGTCAGCCCAGGAAACACGACCTTGGTCTTGGCAGCAGGCTGTGGCTCTGGGTCCGAGTCATCCTCTTCCACAGGAGCCAGTTCAGCGGGAGGTGGCTCTTCTACCTCTGGCCTGGACACAGGAGCGTCATGGGCTGGTGGAGGTCTCCTTTTTATAGTTTCAATTGTGTCATTGTGGGTGATGGGGGCGCCATGATCCATCAATAGCGGGTTTGGCTCAGTGGGCAATGGTGTTGGGGTTGTTGCAGAAGTTAGTTTAGTTCTGTTCTGCTTTGAACATTGTTGTTTTTGTTGCCTTTTCTCAGATTTTTTAAGTCCTTTGGATGTGGGGGGCAGTCTGGGTTTTTTGGATGGTGGGACAAAGGTGGAAGAAAGTGCCGGTGCCCGTTTCTTCAGCACACTGTCTAGGGTTCGGACGTAGCTGGTGCTCTTGGTGGGTAGCTGGTAGACCACAGGGGTGACGATGGTGGTCTGGGTGAAACTGGCAGCGCGCTCGTCAATGAGTTTACCTTCGTTAGCCAGGTACTCATCCAACATGTCACTGCAGAAGGCCGACAAGTTCTTTGGGGCCACTTCTGAACTTGGGCAACCTTTAAAGCAAAAACATTTTGAATCCGCACGACACAGTAAATTGTATAGGGCTACATAGTATAGAAAACACAAGAGGGGATATCGCTGAGGCTCTTTACTGTTAAGCCTTTGTAAAAACATCAGCGGTAAAACGTGTCCCCTCTGATTTTGCCACCGTTAAAGCACCACGCAACATTTCAGACAAAATCAAGGTCAAAGGTTACAACTGCTGATGTGAATGGAGTCTTGAGGATTTGCTTATCAAATCAGAGAAGACATGTAGGATTTTAATGTAAATATTACCTTCAGGCTTGGAGGATGATGGCGAGTTCGAGGGGACAAACTTATCTCTCCAGCCTTTGATTTGGGTGAAGTCTGTGGTCTTGCCTGTCCTGGAAACAAAGGGGACTGAACCACCTGGGGAAAAAAAAGGTATACCAATTAACAATTGCTATTTTCAAAATGTATTAAATTATCATAATAAAACCCTTAACAGGTTACTTAAAAATATACTCGACAATTTGAACAAAACAGAAACTCCAACATAAAATAACTACTAACTTGGAGAAGATGCCAACCCTGGAGAGTTTGGTTCTGGACATAAAAACGGTGGGGGTAGAGGTAGACAAACACCTAGGTACTGCAGGTCAATGACCAGAGTGGGATCCAGTAAACTCATCTTCAGTCCAACTTCAAACACAGATGACAGATAAGCAATCTTCAAGCATAGACTATGCATCATACTAAAGCATTCTACCATCATGAGTAAGATTAAACATCACATGATCACTGTCATGAAAATCACAGTGGGACATGAGTCACATGCTAGTGTGCAAGGAAGTTATTGACAATAAAAAATATATACGCTGTCATTTACAGACATTTATTTGTGTTACCTTCTTGCAACACAGGATGAATGACCTGTCGATGCCTCATAACCTTTAGGTCCCCCAAAAGAACCTTCTCGAAAGCTACTATTCTTTCCTCTGTGGTTTCTAGTCCTCCAACTGAAAGAGACAAATAGTTTAACTGCTTTAACAGGTGTCAGGTAACAGCAGCTTGGGAGCATGATGAATCAAATTGGTTGTTTTCTGTACCTTTCTCTGTCGCCTCTGGGGGCTTCTGAGGTTGCGCAGTCGTCGTCTCACAAAGTGCAGGCTCTCCCAGGTGGACATCAAGTGCTTCCTGTAATTTACAAGACTTTATTTAAATATGACACTTTCCTTAAATCCAATGGATATAGCTAATGCTTTGTTACTTGTTGTGAACATGTATGAGCCCTTATGATGTGTTATTGCACAGCTTATAATATGCTGTACTTTTTTCATAATGCAATTTTTAGCCTAGGATAAACCGTGGACTGTAAGAAACATAACCAAAATAAGGATTTCTTTGTTAAAGATCTCCCTCCCCCTAAAATAAGAACCAATGAAAAACAGGTGGTGTGGCATACCATGAAGTAACGGTATTAGTTAACTTGAAGGGGGTATACGTAAGGCACTCAGAACACCTTTCACATAACAGTCTGGGAGTAGCAAAGGGTTAACAGTTAGTGACTGTGTGCATTGAGTCTTGTGCGTCGTCTCTCGTGATCTCTCAATTTGGCAGGATGCCACTGGGTAAACAGCCCTTGGAATTATGTCATTGAATAATGAACATTTCTTTGACAATATCCGTGAGAAGGTGGATTTGAAGTAAACAGAGTGCCTGGCCTAGAGCCAGTTCTGGCCAGGAGCACCAATTGTAAATGACATGTTAGGCCTACACTGTGTTCTCTCCCAAGATAAGTCAAAAACATGTGCTCTTAGGGTAACGTGTTACAAAGGTTCTTATGAATGATCTGTAACACTCATAAAGGTGTTATGAATGTAAGTAAAGTGTTACCAAAATAACTGACACAAAAATACATTTGACTATTTACGCCGTACCTTGGAGGTGAAAGAGACGAACAGCTGCTCCTCAACTTCCTCCAGGTTGGGCTGCATGGCGACATCTGTGGATCCATCAATCACTGGGAGTGAATCACCCGTGGCAGATTTCACTCCTTTCCTAGATCTCTTCTTAGATCTCCAGGGTTTATTTCTCTGGGTTGGCTGACTAGAACCAACAGGTAAAGTAGAACTAACTGGTATGCTAGGGGTACTTCGGACAGGAGGACATGGGACAGGAGGTGCCTCACTGCTGGGAAAGTCTTCAGTTATCTCAAGCTCTTCGGCGATGGAGAAAAAGTTAGTGAGGTCGGCCAGTGACGGGGTTGGTGAAAATGGGTCAGGACCTAACAATGAAAAGGGAGATAACTGGAATGGGAGTGGAGACGGTGTAGATGGGTGTGTTAATGGTTCATAATTGACTTGGAATGATGAGGTAGTGTCCGAGGGAGATGGGGATATTGCAGTGTCCAGAGCAAGTGAGTCAGGGTGAGAGGTAGAGGAAAATGAGGTTGCCTCAAAGGGTAATGGGTTAATGTGAGCGGAAGGCAACAATGGGATAAAGGGTATTGTTAAAAAAGGATCAGGGGCAGGTAGGCCTAAAAGTGATCCATGTGATGAAAATTCAGAGGATAGAACAAAAGGGTTAGGGGGCAGTAATCGTTCAAGGGCTGGGAATGAGGAGGCATGTACAGGTAAGGAGGGGGCGGCGGCTTCCGGTTTCAATGTAACAGGGGAACGTAAAGGGGGTTCAAGATCTGGTAATGGCGCAGGCGAGGATGGCTCAAAGCCACCGTGCGAAGGACCAGGGGATGGTAACGAGGGGGTAAATTCAGGTTCCAAGTTGGCAAGACTAGGTGTTGATGACAGTGCTGGAGCAGTTGAGGGAGGGTCAGAGGTAAGTGATGATAAATCAGTCGCTAGGTTTAATGTGACAGGTACAGGGGGTGGCAATTCTTGGGCTGGTAACAATGGGTCAGGGAATGGTGATAATAAGACAGTTGCTGGCAAACAAGGGGTGGGGGGTGATTGTGCAATGGATAAGGTAGGCTCAGGGACAAGAAACAAATGATCAGCAGTTGGTAAAACTGAGTCAGGTTCTGGTAACAATGAGTCTGTGGTAGGAACCAAAAAATCTGTGTTTGGGACTGAAATATCCATGGGTAGACCAACATAGTCTGTGGTTGGCCCAGTGGGGGCAATGACTGGAACAATGTGATTGATAGCTGGATCAGCAGGACCACTGGCTGGAACTACAGGACCACTGGCTGGAACTATAGCATATCCAGTAGAATCCCTGGATGGACCAGTAGATTCCAAGGCTGGGCCAGTAGACTCCAAGGCTGGGCCAGTAGATTCCAAGGTTGGGCCAGTAGATTCCAAGGTTGGGCCAGTTGAGTCCATGGCTGGGCCAGTTGAGTCTATGACAGGGCCAGTTTGATCGGTGGCTGGAATAACAGGATCGGTGGTTGGAACAGCAGAAGATGGGGATGAAGACGAAGGCAATCCCGGGGGAGATTTTGGTTTGGTCCTAACAGATCTGGATTTTGACTTCAACTGTTGAAGGTAGAGTGCAAGAAGGGGCAAAGGCACAGGTTCCGGTCGTTTGTGTGGTTTAGCCTTCCCCTGCAGCTGTTCATCAAAACCTGTCATTTTTGCTTCAGAGCTCACGGAGGAGCTCTGGGAAGCCTTTTGACTGTTTTCAACTTCATTTGCTGAATGGTCATTGATTGACACACGGGTCTTGACCGGTTCCTGGGACTGAGATGAATTGAAGAGGTCCTTGACACTGTCAATCACATTCCCATTGTGCAGTGTTCCCACCCTTTCAATAGTCTTCCCGGACAAGGCTTCAGGTTCAGAAATCTGGGAAAAATTGTCATTCACAGCTACTTCCACAACTTTGCCATTGGCAACCATGCCCTTAGTGTTTGTTTGCTCAACACTACAAGTTGTATTGGTTATCTCAACATTGCACCTTCGTATTGTCAGACGACACTCCCGAATCAGCTCAGGGAAGTTACTTTGGGGAGGACCTGTTGTACTGCTCAGAAGAGAAAGGTAAAATATTAGAAGTGCATTTTAAAGTAAGAAGCAAGAATGCTAACATGTAGCTTACTGAACTTGAAAACTTACCAAGAATGGTATTCAGTGGACTCTGTGTTTCTGACTGACTTTTGTCCATGATCTGCTGCTGAAGTCTTTTGGGAGTTGCGTTTTCTACGCAAAGACTTTCGGGAATTTTTCACATAATTGCACACCTTGGGAGATATTGTTTCAACTTTCATCGTCTCATTGGAGGGACTTGATTTCTTGTAGGAGCTGGGTTTATCCATTTTGACTCCTGACTTTTCACTGTCTGCAAGTGTAACATTTTGAGCATCTGAACTCAGGAGTCCTTGACCTACTGCTGCTGTGTCTTTAGAATTGCATTTTGACAAAGACAGATTACTTCTAAGAGAGTTGAATTCCTTGGCAGATGTGGTTTCTGCTTTTTTCAACTCATTGGAGGATCTTGATTTCAGCTTTGGAGTGCTTAAGCTGGATCCATTAGCGTTGACTCCAGATTTGTCTCTGTCTACAGGTGTAACACGTTGAGCATCTTCACTGAGGACTCTCTGATCCACTGCGAATATGCCTTTAGAGTTGTGTTTTGCCATCAAAAACTTCAGGTTATCCAGACTTTTCCCAGGCTTGAGGTCATTGGTAGAACTGTTTGTGTCTTTTTCTGACTTATTGGAGGGACTTGTTTGGACTCCGGACTTATCACTATCTGCAAGCCTAACATTTTGGGCATTCGGAGCGAGAAGTCCTTGGCCTCCTGCTGAAGTATCTTTGGAAGTGCGTTTCCCGATCAAAGACTTAAGATTATTCAGACTTTTCACAGACTTGACCTCATTGGGCAATTGGGCTGAGTCTTTGTTCATCTCATTGGAGGGCCTTGATTTCAGCCTGGAGCTGGGTCCATCAGTTTTGACCTCAGTTTTGTCACCATCTGCAAGGGAAACATTTTGAGCATCAGGGCTCAGGAGTCCTCTATCTACTGTTGAAGTGTCTTTAGATCTGCGTTTTGCCGCCATCAAAGATTTTAGGCCATTCAAGCCTTTCACAGGCTTGAGTTCATTGGGAGATCTGGTTTCATCCTTCTTCGACTCATTGGAGGGACTCATTTTCAGCTTTAGAGCCTGGGAGTTGGGTCCACTTGCAAAAGGGTTGAAGTCTGCTTTAAACTGAGACATGCGTACATTCTGGTAGGCTGTTACAGCAAAGAATTCAGTCTGGGGAAAGGTGAAGGTTATCACGTCAGGCCCATTGAGCTGAATATCCTCTGTAGCCGTTTCAGCTGAGACCAAATGCAGGTGTGGTAAGTAGCGGTGCATTGGGTGCAAAATTACATTGCCCTCCTGGTCCATCGTGTTGTCAGTGAGCTTAAGCTTGTAGAATGACACTGGGTTCTGCATCCATTGGTGACCAGAAGATGGAGAGTCTGGATGGATGAAAACCCGTCTCAGCAAATGGGCCTCTGCCTTCCCACTCATTTGCCAGTCTTGCCCAGTCCACTTGTAACGTTTGTTGTCCACAGGGTTGATATCCATGAGCAGAGTGTACTTCTGTAAGGGCTCCAAACCAGAGACGCGAAAGCGGCAATAAGGGAACATCCTCCGGCCTTGTTTGGTTATTATCATTTCGGTTTTGCATTTGAAAAACTCATTCCACATGTTGTTATTGTCCAACATCACCTTGATACCGCTGTAGGTGCTCTCTGGTGGTAAATTCTCTGGTTGGTTATTTGACCTGGCAGCAGAGTTCAATGTAGAAGCCATTTGACCAGTACCCATTGCAGAACCTGGAGTAGATGTTGCTGGAATGTTTGCTTCTTCATTGGCTACAACTGCACTTGCTTGCCCTGTGTTTAGGACACCAAAGAGGTCAGGGGGAGAGGCAGCTGAGGGCAGTGCTATGGGGGCAGTAGCCCCCTCCTCATGAAGAACCATTATTCTCTCCTTTTTGGCAGCCATGAACTTGTCAGTCCTTTTCGAGGGAAGAATGCCCTCTTACATCTGTCCTTCCATGTTTTCATTCAGCATCCTAAAAACAACAAAAAGAAAGCTATATTTCTTTCAACCAATTTTGCTCACTGGGAATGCACACTTTTGTATGCAATTCTCAGTACATTTGTTTACTTTGGAAATATCAAATTCATTACAAATTATTAATACTAGGCTAAATTACTATACAATATAGTATGAAAATAAATGCATGCGTCATAGGAAAGATATTCAGTCATTATGCAACTAAGAAAAACAAATCAAAATGTATCAATAGATAATGAGCAATAGGCAATAAAATTGAAAAAAAAATGAAGGCATCAAAGAACTGTAAATCAGTTTTGCTATTTAATAATCGATAACACATGAACATGCCTTTGATTAAACCCCCAGTTTACTACGAATAGCTATGGAAATTGATTGGGGATAGCCTAGCCAGCAGATTCCAACCCTACCATTACACTTGTTTACAATGAGCTGCACTGGTGTCGGAACGCAATCATGGTTACATTAACACACTGTGGAGCCGGCACGAGATAAGGGTTGGAAAACGTACCTCAATGCAGGGATGGCATATGCCATGCACTCCAAAATGTAGCTTTATCCAGTGATACATTGAAAATATATAAATACTGCAAGTTTTCCGGTAAATAGCCTACAGTGAGTGCCATATCCCGTCTCTGCATTGAGATTAGAGGTCGGCCGATTAATCGGCATGGGCGATAAATTAGGGCCGATTTCAAGTTTTCATAACAATCGGTAATCTGCATTTTTGGCCGCCGATTATGGCCGATTACATTGCACTCCACGAGGAGACTGCATGGCAGGCTGACCACCTTTTACGCAAGTGCAGTAAGGAGCCACGGTAAGTTGCTAGCTAGCATTAAACTTATCTTATAAAAAAAGTATCAATCTTAACATAATCACTAGTTAACTACACATGGTTGATGATATTGCTAGTTTAACTAGCTTGTCCTGCGTTGCAAATAATCAATGCGGTACCTGTAATTTACCAAATCACAGCCTACTTCGCCAAACGGGTGATGATTTAACAAGCGCATTCACAAAAAAGCACTCCCGTTGCACCAATGTACCTAACCATAAACATCAATGCCTTTCTTAAAATCAATACACAAGTATAATTTTTTAAACCTGCATATTTAGTTAAAAGAAATTAATGTTAGCAGGCAATATTAATTAGGATAATTGTGTCACTTCTCTTGCATTCTGTGCAATCAGAGTCCGGGTATATATACATGCAGCAGTTTGGACCGCCTGGCTCGTTGCGAACTGTGTGAAGACCATTTCCTTCCTAACAAAGACCATAATTAATTTGCCAGAATGCTACATAATTAAGATGTAACATTGAAGATTGCACAATGTAACAGCAATATTTAGACTTATGGATGCCACCCATTCGATAAAATACGGAACGGTTCCGTATTTCACTGAAAGAATAAGTGTTTTGTTTTCAAAATGATAGTTTCCGGATTTGACCATATTAATGACCTAAGGCTCGTATTTCTGTGTGTTTATTATATTATAATTAAGTCTATGATTTGATAGAGCAGTCTGATTCAGCGGTGGTAGTCGGGCAGCAGGCTCGTAAGCATTCGTTCAAACAGCACTTTCCTGCGTTTGCCAGCAGCTCTTAGCAATGCTTGAAGCACAGCGCTGTTTTTGACTTCAAGCCTAACAACTCCGGAGATTAGGCTGGCAATACTATAGTGCCTATAAGAACATCCAATAGTCAAAAGTTATATGAAATACAAATGGTAGAGAGAGAAATAATCCTATAATAACTACAACATAAAACTTCTTAACTGGGAATATTGAAGACTCATGTTAAAAGGAACCACCAGCTTTCATATGTTCTCATGTTCTGAGCAAGGAACATAAACATTAGCTTTTTTACATGGCACATATTGCACTTTTACTTTCTCCAACAGTGTTTTTGCATTATTTAAACCAAATTGAACATGTTTCATTATTTTTTTGAGACCAAAGAGATTTTTATTTATGCATTATATTAAAATAAGTGTTCATTTAGTATTGTTGTAATTGGCATTATTTCAAATATATATATGAAAATAAAATTGCCCGATTAATCGATATCGGCTTTTTTGGTCCTCCAATAATTAGTATCGGCATTGAAGAATCATAAATCGGTCGACCTCTAATTGAGATACGTTTTCCGACCCACGTCTCACGCCGGCTCCAGTGTCTTAATTTAACCATGGCCGTGTCCGAATACCCATACTAACCCATACTAGGCCGTTTCAGTACACATTTTTTTTGTGACATTTTGAAAATGTAGCATGCTTTTAGTATGAAGGAAATTTCAACATTTGGGAATTTCACACCCACAATGTATTCAAACTGGATAAAAGGAGGGCTTCGAGATTTGAGAGTTCTTTGAAAGTAAACAAAAAAACTAATTGAAGATGGCAAAGAAGATGAGCAATGAGTCTCCTGCAGTGTTCAAATGTAAGTTGTTTTGTCCTTAAAACTTCTTATGGCTTGGGGGGCAGTATTTCGACATCTGGATGAGAAGCGTGCCCAAAGTAAACTACCTGTTACTTAGGCCCAGAAGCTAGGATATGCATATAATTGGTAGATTTGGATAGGAAACACTCTAAAGTTTCCAAAACTGTTAAACTAATGCCTGTGAGTATAACAGAACTGATATGGCAGATGAAAATCTGAGGAAAATGAATCCAGGAAGTGGGATTTATTTTATGTGGGTATTTTCAATTGATGCCAATAGAGTTTCTAATGGGTTAGGACACAGATGGCAGTTCCTATGGCTTCCACTAGATGTCAACAGTCTTTAGACATCATTTCAGGCTTGTTTATTGAAAAATGAAGAAGAATGAGACCTGTCAGTGGACTGAGGAAGAATGCAGAGCTGCTTTGCGCGCATGACCGAGTGCGCGCCCGTCATTTTTTTCTCCTTTCTATTGAATACTCTATTGTCCGGTTTAAATATTATTGATTCTTTAGACAATTGACAACCTGAGGATTCATTTTAAACTTCGTTTGACATGTTTTGATGAACTTTACCGGTACTATTAGTTTGTATTCGTCTGCATGTTTGGACCGCCTTTGAGCCAGTGGATTACTGAACAAAACGCGCCAACAAAACTGAGTTTTTGGGATATAAAAGAGGGACTTTGACTTTTATATTTCCTTTACTTGTAAAATGTTTGTATGCCTTGGTAAGCGGGGCGCTGTCCTCAGATAATCGCATGGTATGCTTTCGCTGTAAAGCCTTTTTGAAATCTGACAAAGCAGCTAGATTAACAAGAAGTTACTCTTTAAACCGATGTATAACACTTGTATTTCTTATGAATGTTTATTATGACCATTTCTGTATTTTGAATTTGGCGCTCTGCAATGTCACCGGATGTTGTCGAGGTGGGTCGCTAGCGGAATGCCCGCACCAGAAGGGTTCAAATGATCATGACTATTTAATCATACATCTCTGAAAAACAGTTATTTGCAGCCTGCCATGCCTTTACTTTAGCTCAACAACGTAGCTAACGTTACCCGAGTGCTTTAGTAGGACTTGATACGCTTGCGGTTGTTGAGCGACAGTATGCAACAATGAGTACATACTATGCAGTTTAAGGGTGTGTTCGTAATTTCACTCTGGAGTGCCAGAGTGTGCTCTGGGTGTTGGTAAATTCAGAGTTTCGCGCCCTCGGAGCGTTCAAAGTGCACACTGGACTCTCTGGGCAATGCGAAGGGTTGAGCCGAGCACAACGGCAGTTCACAACGGCAGTCAAGCACCCAAGCTAACCAGCTAAAGTTGGCTAGCTTGCTAGCTACTTCCAGACACAAAGGAGAGAATACCTCACTGACCATTTTACTCACCCTAGCAGAGCTAGTTAGGCTGTATTCATGTTGTCTAGAGCGTTGGTGACTAACTGCGCTGCTTGCAACAATTTACTTATTTTCCAACATTTACTGACACCAGTCATATTCAATGGGTTCAATTCATCAGTTATTCTGTGCTCTGGCACACTCAGACGAGAGCGCTCAGAAATTGAAGTAGACATCCAGAGTGAATTTACAAATGCACCCTAAGTATGTAGTACACGAGTTCGGACACAGTACATGATTGCATTCGACCCCAGTGCAACCCAGTGTAAACAAATATAACTACAGGGTCGGAATCTGCTGGCTAGGGCTAGGACTTTATGTAGGCCTATTGAAGATAATGAATGTATCCTCTCACATGGCCTGAAAAATCTCTAAGCGAAAATCATATTACTCACAAAATTTGATGTTGATATCACACAATCTTTTGATCGAAAATGGAAACACTCTTTGGCAAACATGTCGCAGACACTAATTACTTTAATAATAGTTTATCTGGGTCAAGTTTAGATATTAAAATATCTGCCTACTGTTGGCTACTTCAACCTTTAACATAAGCGTTCAATAGTAATTTAAGAGATGTACTATGTTACTACTGGCAAAAACCTTTTCCATTTCAAAAACAACAATATATCGTTAAATCAAATACTTCGATAAGAGCGGCGGCCATTTTGCATTTCCACACGAGACAACACAAGTAAACAAACCAAACTGGCGGACCTACTGTATTGTGGCGGACCGTGGTAGCATACATTGTGGTTTGGTGACAACACCAAGTGGTGGCAGGAATGTAATGTCAGTTATCTTTCCCAACCTAAGTGGATTAAGGCGACGAATCTATATCTTTCTCTGCCAATAGCCTCGATGCCGTGCACTGCGACGACTAAAAACGTGTCTCGGGCCTGCAAGGCCGCAAGACTTGTAACAACACACCAGCGCGTGCACAACACGATAAAAATCAATTGCGTGTGATTCCCAAGTCATTATGGTGGACTTCTCCTCAGGCTAGAAAGAGAGGACTTGGCGCCTGCAAATTCATCTCGGTCTTTCTCGGCAGGATCGTGTGTTTTACTAAACACATGGTTTACCGTATGCACTTTTGAACAGATCAAAATATGCGATGGTAATTGTCGATTCTTTGTATAATCCTCTAGTTATTTTCCTTAGTTAAACTCGCATCTCCCAGCTGGAGGAAACATGCGTGCTGTAGAACAACGTCACTGAGGCGCGTTCACGTCCTACTGCGCAGACTTTGCGCCATTGTGTCACATGATTCAAAACGGAGGGAGAAAATGCATGCTGTGGTGGTACCGAACCGAACGCCGCCATGGGGTGGTCTGCAACTCCCCGCTTTTTGGTAGTGGACCTTCAACAAAGACGAAGGTTGGGGTAGAAAATATGATCTAAGGTATGAATTAAACATGTCGATATGGTGTGCGCATGAGCGACTATACAGTTGCAGCTATGTAATGACAGACCATGCTCGTGGGCATGTTGGTTCAGGGGAAGCCACCCGTGCTAGCCTACCACCTTGAAATGTTCAATACACGAATTCACCAGCAACCATGTATTTTTGCTCTGTGGTTTGTTAACGTTGCCTACTGTCTATGGATCTGTAGTTAGTCATAAACGCCGACGACGCAAGACTTTGTTTACAGCTGTAGCTACCTAGCATTGTTGAGAGGAGAACCGTCGGACTGGCGGATCCATCTTGGCACGCGGTGAAGATCACAGTAGTTACCTAGTGAGCTGAATGGCATTTATAGCCACTCCTGAGTCTAACGCTGATGGATGGATTGGCCTGGGGATGTCCATTCATTTTGATGCAAACACTGACGGGTCTAGTCTGATTAATCAGGCTGTAATACCAAATTAATTGGTATATACAGCCTGAAACTAATGCCTGCAAAATCGTGTCAATGTTCCTGACAAGCTAGAATAAAATAACTTTAAAAATGACTACTGGTTGTCTGTGTGGTTTGTCCTTTAGCTGTTTGAAATCCGAGACAAAATATCCACAGTAAAGTATTGTTTACCAGGTAGTTAGTTATATGGTTTGTATTGGATATATTAGTTATATTCAATAGCTATAGATGGGTTAGCTGACATCATAAAAACAATGTAGCAGAAGTCTGAGTTGACAAGATTCTGGATAACCAGGTGGCTAGTTTAATTTTGTTCTTGATACCATGTGTTTTGACAATATGGCAAAAAAATTCAAGAAACAACTGTAAAGATGTATTTTAGAGAAATATTGTATATATGTCAATATTCTAAGCTGAACCAGGCATGCCATGAAAATGGTATATTCTAAATCATGGGAGGATGGTGAACAATCCACACCTTTTTTGTGTGGGGGTGGGGGATTAAAAAAATACTTTTTAAAAGGGTGGCTTGTTCTCCATCTTCCCCTGGATTAGAATATACAATTTTCATTGCCATATCATGTGTAACAACTTTCGTCCGTTCCCTCGCCGGGCTCAAACCAGGGGCCCTCTGCACACAGACAACTGACACCAACGAAGCATCGTTACCCATCGCTCCACAAAAGCCGGGGAGAACCACTACTTCAAGGTCTCAGAGCGAGTGACGTCACCGATTGAGATGCTATTAGCGCGCACCACCGCTAACTAGCTAGCCATTTCACATCGGTTACACATGCTTGGTTTAATAGCTATTGACAAGAGAACAGAATATCCCATATGAAACTCAATCGGGAACCATATATTTACTACCAGCTCTTAAAGTCATTAAACAATACTTTCCTGTAGCTATTTTGTCTCAGAGAAGTGGAAGGACAAACTGCTCAGACAACTGGTACAGTACGTTTAAATGTAATATTACTAAATTCTGGCTTATAGGGGACGTTTAAACAATTTTGCAAACATTAGTTTCGGGCTGTATATACTAATTGTGTATTGCTGCCTGATTAATCAGACTGACAGCGCATGAGATCAACAACACTGTAGTGGTTTTGGATGAAGGCTAAAGTTAAGCGACAGTTGCACTCAATTTGAGGCAGTTGAAATTAGCTTTTGAAGTTGTGATAAGACAAATCTCAGTATCTGACAGAACATAGCTGCAACTGTATAGTCGCTCAATTTGAGGCAGTTGAAATTACCTTTTGAAGTTGTGATAAGACAAATCTCAGTATCTGACAGAACTTTCTTGACCTTAATTTATTCAGATGGGGCACATGAGTTTCATTCCATGCTCGCCCAAAAGGTGCAAAGAAAAATATATCATACGATCACAAACAACCAATACTTTATTTACTTACACTTCAGGTGAGACTTACATTGTAGCTTGATGCACAAATCTAAAACAACTATAAACCTGCTGGTAGGGATGGACTGGACAGAGAGAATCACAACACAAAGCACCAGCTTCATAAGTCTCTGTTTAATGCTCTAGGTCATATCTCTGGAAATAATTTTAACACAACATACAAAAAATTAAATTTAAAATATTAAAACATGTCCCTTGATATCCCATACATGGAATGCTCCAAAAGCAAAATCAAGGGTGTGTGTAAGCACTTTGAACATCAGTGAACGACAAGCTCACATTTCATCAGGCTAATGTCTTAACACATATCCATGCTCACTCTGGTATTCTTCTTAAATACATAAACAATGTTCTGAATATATTCCTGTTTCCATAAATTCTCAATGGTATACTTAAACAAAGCATGAGGAGGTGTGGTATATTGGCCATATACCAAACATCTGAGGTCTGCCTTATTGCTATTATAAACTGGTTACCAACATAATTAGAGCAGTAAAAATACAAGTTTTGTCATACCCATGGTATAGGGTCTGATACACCACGGGTGTCAGCCAATCAGCATTCAGTGCTCAAAACACCCAGTTTATAATTCTAAATAACTCAGTCACAATGTTAGGGGATTATTACAGTGGTGGTCCCGTGTAATGTTATTCTAAGGTTAAATGAGAATACAGATTAAGAACGTGTAGCACACTTTTGGACAGAAGATGCTTATCATAGAGATAAGGGAGTTCGTTAGCAAAGCAGCAAATACCAATGTTCAATACCTACCACCTACAGTACAGTGTACACTAAGGACATAGGGACTGCTTTTATAATCAAATGATGCCTAAACTTCAAAAGATGCATAATACTATAGAATTTTCCATTATAAAGTTCTGTTTATCAGTCAAATGTACCATTTTAAATATCAGTAGTGTTATTGTTCTTTGTTGAATGTAATCATAAGGCTGATTGTGTGTGTCAATGTGAAGTCCTTAGTTTAAAGTACAAAATGACACTGCATATGACTGGCAATAAAATGGGTAGAAAGGTTCATTGAGATATGCACTTCAATCCAAGAAATGCTGGTAAGCAGCTGTTTTCAGAAACTTCACTGGAGGGCAGTAGTGAGTGACCAACCATCCACAACCAACTGGTCAGTTTGAAATCTGTAGGGCAGAGGAGCAGGCATGTTGTTCAAAATATAAATCACACATTAATGATCGTGTCTTCATATTCCTCATCCCTGACTTCTTGCTGCAAGGTATCCATTGAGTCCCCCTGCCTCCCACTCTCCTCTTCAGTACAGTTGCAGTTAGGGCCAATGATGTAGCGGTAGTCTCCACCAATAGCCAGAGCTGCCCCAGAAGACACCATGAGCCAGTCTTTCTCATCCTCCTCCATTCCCACACACTGCCAGGGCATTGCTGACCACGAGGGGCCCTCCCCTGGGCCCAGTGCCCCTGGCGCCCCCTCGTCACTCTCCAGGTTAACGTAGAGAAGGGCCTCCTTCATAAAACTAGGCCCTGAGGACAGGCTGGCCCATAGCCCCTCCAGCTGGTCAATCAGGTGCTGGAAACTTGGGCGGCACTTGGGAACAGGGCTCCAGCAGCTATGCATGATCTCGTACCTGGAAAAAGATTCAAACTGTCAGGTCATTATTGGAAAAGTCTTCTCAATGAGGTACAAGGTTAAATACAGTAAAATATTACATGTTCTGGCACCAATGATAATATCATTGTTTAAGTCATTTGAAAAGTATAATATAACCCATCACGATTTGTCAATGCCTGAGTTTTTTCTACCACATCCAGTGGATCACTCACATGTCATCTTGGCAGTCAGGTGGTTGTTTGAGCCTCTCTCCCTTGATGAGGTACTCGTAGATTTCAGAGTTCTCCACCCCAGGGTAGGGGGTCTGTCCACGTGCCATGATCTCCCACATGGTGACTCCAAACGCCCACTGGTGGGAAACAGTCAGTTAACTTCTGGGGGTGCTAAAGGCAAAGATAACAAATTGACAGTTCCCGAAAACATCTTATCGATGAAACAGACTTAGTGAACATCTGGGGCCACTACATGGTTTAAAAAATGCTAAAATTCAATCAACACATCTGAAAACAAAATCTGCATTTTATCTATGATGTATTGAGTTACATTAAAAAAACCAATGTAATCCTTTCCACAAAGCTGATTTGAAGAGGGATCCCCAACTAAAATATTGCTGTCTTACAGTGTCAATATAATTTTGAAAGTGATGCTATGACCACTGAGGGTGCGTCTGGTTGTACATAACGTACCACATCACTCTGAGTAGTGTAGACATTGTCAGCAAGGCTCTCCAGTGCTATCCACTTGACAGGCAGCTTTGAGACGGATCCTTGTCTGTAGTAGTCACCACTGTAGATTTTCTTTGAAAGGCCAAAGTCTGCCACACAGACGGTCAAGTTTTCACTCAGCCTATGAATAAAGGAGTGGAGATGGTCACAATCTAACCCTGAGGCAGAACCAAGCTCTAGTAAATTCAGTGTGTAAACCATAGAGGGAGTTCCAGTTAAGAAATAGAGTCAAGTGACAGGCTGCGTCTTAAAATGATGCCCCATTTCGGGGTTTGTACGCTCATGAGTATCATGGAAAAGTCATGATATTTTACAATGGTGTTTTCCAGGCCTGGAAAGGTTTTGGAAAATCTAAAAAGTTTTAATTTATTTAGGAATAGTTTGTACATATTTTATCAACATATCAGTCAGGATCAGAATGACACTTTAGCCAATTATTTTTACTAGGATTAAATGTCAGGAATTATGAAATTAAGTTTAAATGTATTTGGCTAAGGTGTATGTAAACTTCCGACTTCAACTGTACATACACATAATGTACATAAATATGAAGTCGGAAGTTTACATACACCTTAGCCAAATACATTTAAACTCAATTGTTCACAGTTCCTGACATTTAATCCTAGAAAAATTCAGTTTTAGGTCAGTTAGGATCACCACTTTACTTTAAGAATGTGAAATGTCAGAATAATAGTAGAGAATTATTTATTTCAGCTTTTATTTCTTTCATCACATTCCCAGTGGGTCAGAAGTTTACATATACTCAATTAGTATTTGGTAGCATTTCCTTTAAATGGAGTAACTTGGGTCAAACGTTTTAGGTAGCCTTCCACAAGCTTCCCACAATAAGTTGGGTGAATTTTGGCCCATTCCTCCTAACAGAGCTGGTGTAACTGAGTCAGGTTTGTAGGCACACGCTTTTTCAGTTCTGCCCACAACTATAGGGTTGAGGTCAGGGCTTTGTAATGGCTACTCCAATACCTTGATTTTGTTGTCCTTAAGCCATTTTGCCACAACTTTGGAAGTATGCTTCAGGTCATTGTTCATTTGGAAGACCCATTTGCGACTAAGCTTTAACTTTCTGACTGATGTCTTGAGATGTTGCTTCAATATATCCACATAATTTTCCTACCTCATGATGCTATCTATTTTGTGAAGTGCACCAGTCACTCCTGCAGCAAAGCACTCCCACAACATGATGCTGCCATCCCCGTGCTTCACGTTTGGGATGGTGTTCTTCGGCTTGCAAGCATCCCCCTTTTTCCTCCAAACATAACGATGGTCATTATGGCCAAACAGTTCTATTTTTGTTTCATCAGATGAGAGGACATTTCTCCAAAAAGTATGATCTTTGTCCCCATGTGCAGTTGCAAACTGTAGTCTGGCTTTTTTTAATGGTGGTTTTGGAGCAGTGGTTTCTTCCTTGCAGAGCGGCCTTTTAGGTCATGTCGATATAGGACTCGTTTTACTGTGGATATAGATACTTTTGTACCTGTTTCCTCCAGCATCTTCACAAGGTTCTTTGCTGTTGTTCTGGGATTGATTTGCACTTTTCGCATCAACGTGCGTTCATCACTAGGAGACAGAACGCATCTTCTTCCTGAGCGGAATGACGGCTGCGTGGTCCCATGGTGTTTATACTTGCGTACTATTGTTTGTACAGATGAACATGGTACCTCCAGGAGTGTGGAAATTGCTACCAAGGATGAACCAGACTTGTGGAGGTCCACAATTTTTTTTCTGAGGTCCTGGCTGATTTCTTTTGATTTTCTCCCAATGTCAAGCTAAGATGCACCGAGTTTGAAGGTAGGCCTTGAAATACACCCACACGTACACCTCCAATTGACTCAAATGATGTCAATTAGCCTATCAGAAGCTTCTAAAGTCATTGACATCATTTTCTGGAATTTTCCAAGCTGTTTAGAGGCACAGTCAACTTAGTGTATGTAAACTTCTGACCCACTGGAATTGTGATACAGTGAATTAAAAGTGAAATAATCTGTCTGTAAACAATGGTTGGAAAAATTACTTGTGTCATGCACAAAGTAGATGTGCTAACAGACTTGCCAAAACTATAGTTTGTTAACAAGAAATTTGTGGAGTGGTTGACAAACAAGTTTTAATGACTCCAACTTCCAACTTAAACTGTACATACAGTGCCAGTCAAAAGTCTAGGTTTTTCTTTATTTAAACAATTTTCTACATTGTAGAATAATAGTGAAAACTTCCAAACGATGAAATAACACATATGGAATCATGTAGTAACCAAAAAAGTGTTAAAGAAATCAAAGTAGCCACACCTTGATGACAGCTTTGCACACTTATGGCAAGAGTGCAAATATATAAAATAGTAAAAAATAAAGACAAATCCTTGAATAAGTAGGCGTGTCCAAACTTTTGACTGGTGCTATATATATATATATATATATATATATATCTTGGCAGCGATTACAGCCTTGAGTCTTCTTGGGTATGACGCAACAAGCTTGGCACACCTGTATTTGGGGAGTTTCTCCCATTCTTCTCTGCAGATCCTCTCAAGCTCGGTCAGGTTGGATGGGGAGCATCGCTGCACAGCTATTTTCAGGTCTCTCCAGAGATGTTTGATCGAGTTCATGTCTGGGGTCTGACTGGGCCACTCAAGGACATTCAGAGACTTGTCCCGAAGCTACTCCTGCATTGTCTTGGTTGTGTGCTTAGGGTTGTTGTCCTGTTGGAAGGTAAACCTTCACCCCAGTCTGAGGTCCTGAGTGCTCTGGAGTAGGTTTTCGTCAAGGTTCTCTCTGTACTTTCCTCCATTAATCTTTCCCTCGATCCTGATTAGTCTCCCAGTCCCTACCGCTGAAAAACATTCCCACAACATGATGCTGCCACCACCATGCTTCAATGTAGGGATGGTGCCAGGTTTCCTCCAGACGTGAAGCTTCGCATTCAGGCCAAAGATTTCAATCTTGGTGTCATTGGACCAGAGAGTCTTGTTTGTCATAGCCTGAGAGTCCTGTAGGTGCCTTTTGGCAAACTCCAAGCGGGAGTTTCCCCCGCTTGGAACTGTCCTTCTGGAAGGTTCTCCCATCTTCAAAGAGGAACTTTAGAGTGACCATCGGGTTCTTGGTCCCCTCCCTGACCATGGTCCTTCACCCCCGATAGCTCAGTTTGGCCGGGCAGCCAGCTCTAGGAAGTCTCTTGGTGGTTCCAAACATCTTCCATTTATGAATGATGGAGGCCACTGTGTTCTTGGGAATCTTCAAAGTTGCAGAAATGTTTTGGTACCCTTCCCCAGATCTGTGCCTCGACACAATCCTGTCTCTGAGCTCTAAGGACAGTTCCTTCGACCTCATGGCTTGGTTTTTGCTCTGACATGCACTGTCAACTGTGGGACCTTATATAGACAGGTGTGTGCCTTTCCAAATCATGTCCAATCCATTGAATTTACCAACGGTGGACTTTAACCATCTTAAGGATGATCAATGGAAACAGGATGCACTTGAGCTCAATTTCAATTCTCATAGCAAAGAGTCTGTATTTTGTCAATTAGTAAAAATGTCTAAAAACGTGTTTTTGCTTTGTCAATATGGGGTAGTGTGTGTAGATTGCTGAATATTTGTATTTATTTAATTCATTTTTGAATAAGGCTGTAAAGTAACAAAATTAGGAAAAAGTCAAGGGGGCTGAATAAGGCACTGTAGCTATATATAAAAAAATGTTTTTAAGGAACTCTCATTCCGGCTATAAACTTACTCTTGAAAGTTGTAATAGTAGAATGCACAAGGTGCAATTTCGAAATTGGGTAGTGCATCATCAGTTCCTCTTGTCAGTCATTGCATACCTTAGAGAGCTATTTATAACTTGTAAGAACTGTCCAGATCAACTAGCCCATGTCAGCTAACGTTTATTTGTAGATTTTTTTTTGTTTATAGATATTGTACTTTTTTTGACACTCACATCACATGACTACACATGGCAAAATGTATAGAATTGAAAGAAGGGGTGAGCACAGTTTGTGTCATGAACAGTGCCTGTGCCCATAGTAAATGGGGGGGGCCACGGGATGTTCCCCAATGCTGGAAGGAGCCCCCCCGAGTGAAAAACCCCTGCACTAGTTAACTGTTGAACTATTATTAGCATGTATTCATGTTTTCGTCATGTCCCCAAAAACTTTCTACAGACTAAGAATTTTTGGGGATGAAAGGAATTATTCACTTCAACATTGTATTAGTTGGGTTTTGGTTCAGTTGCAGTGAATCAAAATAATAATTTGTGAATTGCAAACAGTAATTTTTTTGTAGATACTTCCAGTTGATTTGGGCATCCACTGTATGGGACATTCAACTCAAGATGCTAGTCAGCCTGCAGAGTAAACACCAAGTTAGCTTATAAACTTAACTAGAAAAGGTACATTTCCTGAAGAAAATTTGTGGGTTTGCTTCAGCTGAATAAAAAGATTTGTAGCCAACAACAGCCACTTGATCTTTGATATATTGAATGAGCGAGTTATTTCAAAAGGCATAAAATGTATTTGGTTGTAATATTTTTCATCAAGGGTGATCAGCCGTCCTCCAGGAGAGCTAATGTATGTACAGGCCTTTATTCCAGCCCCCCTCTAACAAACCATATTGTAGAGATTATCTGCCCAACTGCACCTTGATAAACTGGTTCTGTGTTTGAGCAGGGCTGGATCAAAAGCCTGTACATCAAGTATCTCTCCAGACTGAGGGTTGACCACGTGTTTTATACAGTTGCCTAACCGGTACTCTACTTTGTGGGACTTAAGTGCCTTGCACACAACAGGAGATTGTACATGGGATCAGAGAGCAAGCCTCCCAGTGTTGATACCACATGAAGCACATTTTTCATACGTACATAGAGACGCCGCCAATTGTTGGTCATGGAAATTTGGTTAAACGTCATGGAGAAGTCTTGGAAAAGTTATAATATTCCTTCTGTCAAAATGTGTATGAACCCTGCTATTTAGTGCACTAGTTTTGACCAGGGCTCATAGGGCTCTGATAGAAAGTAGTGCCCTTTTATAGGGAATAGGGTGCCATTTGAGATGGAGCCACTGTCTACTCTGCTGGTAATTCACTCACATGCAGTTGCGTGCAGCCAGATCCCTGTGTATGATGCTTCTGTTGCTCAGGTACTCCATTCCACGAGCGATGTCCAACATAAACTGAATGAGCATCTGCAGTGACACTGTCTGTGTGAGGGAGAGACCGCAACATTACTTTGTTAAAACATGATTTGAAGATATGCATCAATTAGAAAGTGTCCTGGAAAAAAAATATTTGGCCCCACACTAATACTTGTCTTTCCAGTATAGTCTATAACAGGAAATTATGGAATGGTTTAAACATGCATCTAAACTGACAACTAACAGTGGAAGACCTTGAATGTAAGATAATGTCTAGATGCATATATTTTTATTGTGGAGATCAAGTTTATAAATTGCCTGGATGGGCTGATGAGACAGTGGATGGAACAGAGTAAATAGGCATTTTAATGTCATAGATTTAGCTGGTGGTAACGGTGGAATAGACACCTGCTGGAATGCGGTATTAATCCATCAGCATTCAGGATTAGATCCACCCGTTGTATAAAGTAACTGTTTGTGTTACTGTTTGTATCAATATACACTCAGTGGCCAGTTTTAGGTTCACCAACCCTGTTCATGAAAATGGTGCTCTCCTACAGACAGTGGGTCACGTGGCTGTGATTTTCTAAAAAAGCAAGCAGACAGGCATTCAGTTACTGTTCGATTGAACATTAGAATGGGCAAAACAAGTGACCTACGCATGTTCGTCAGTGAGAGGCGCGTCGTCCTGGGCTTTTCATGCGCGACAGTGTCTAGAGTTTACCGAGAATGGTGCGAGAGAGAAAAAACATCCAGTCAGCGGAAGTCCTGTGGGTGAAAACAGCTCGTTGATGAGAGAGGTTAAAGGAGAATGGCAAGAATTGTGCAATCTAACAGGTGGGCCACAAACAGGCAAATAACGAGGCAGTACAACAGGGGTGTGCAGAACGGCAATTTGGAACACAACTCGTCGGTCCTTGTTACGGATGGGCTATTGCAGTAGACTACCACACTGGGTTCCACTCCTATCAGCTAAAAACAACAAGAAGCGGCTAAAATGGGAAGGCAATCACCAACACTGGATAACTGAGGAGTGGAAAAAGATTGCCTTGTCTGATGAATCCCCGTTCCTGATGGCAGAGTCAGGATTTGGCTTTTGCGGCATAAGCCTCATCTTGCCTGGTGTCAATGGTACAGGCTGTTGGTTTAATGGTGTGGTGAATGTTTTCCTGGCACACGTTAGGTCCCTTGATACCAATTGAGCAACGTTTCTATGCCCTGAAGAATTCAGGCGGTTCTGGAGGAAAAGGGGTCCGACCCGTACTAGATGGGTATACCTAATAAACTGGCCACTGAGTGTTTATGTCCCTGAATTGGCTATCTATTTTAGTATGCATACAAGAGTGTATAAAACGTATAGGTGACTACTCACAAAGGGCTCGTCTCCAAGGCGGGACATGAGCAGAAAGGTGTGAAGATCCCCATGCTTCATGAAGGGCAGGATAACCATGGGGATGGGCAACCGTTGCTGAGGCCGTCTGTGCAAACTCACTCCTAGAGAATAAAAGTATATTCAATCAACAACTCAGCAGAACAAGTCAGTCGAAGCCAGGGCCAGCTCCAGGCATAAGCAACATAAGTGGTTGCTTAGGGCCGCAGGCTGCATGAAATTCTTTATAAAATGTAAATAAATAAAAATGTCAGGCCATCGTAAAATCTGTAGAATTGCAGTTAACTTAATTTAAAACTGCAACATTTTCTCTATACAACTTGGCAAAATGTGCAAAATTGCAGGAAATTAACTTAAAGCGTAATATGTTTTTCTCTCCGCGTCAAGAGGGGGGACACAAATGTTTTGCCATGAGGTGGGGGCTCCTCCAACCAAATCTAGTTTAGGGCCCCCATAAGACTAGGGCCGGCCCTGGTCAAAGCACATTGATTGATGGGCAACTCTTAAAACACTCCGTTTCTGATCCTAAGTAGCCTTACTTGTTGTGGTTGTATTATATGTGCAAGCTGTTATTATTTGGAATCTGGCAATGCCTAAGGATATAAATAAAGTTAGATTTAATTGAAGTGAGTCGTCGGAAGTTAAATGCGTCTTCACTGCCACTAACCAATGAGCTGGATGACATTTGGATGGTGGAAGTCCTTCATGTAAGCAGCCTCTTTCAGGCACTGCTCAATATCACATGATGAGTTGATATCCGCTGATGTAAAAAGGACAGAGAACATAAATGATCATAACTTCCAAGGACTTATTAGTTCACATTATACAGGTACGATTATCATGTGTATCAATGTATTATCCACTGACACTCATAAGAACAGGGGTGTTAAATTCCTAAACTTGGCCCCATTACATCATGGCCATCAAATCATCCGCCTCATTCCTAATTGGTATATATCATTCCTCACCTCTCCACATGATAGCTGATGTGTGGTGAGCGTTCGGGCACCAAAATGGTCGCCGTGCTTCACCCAGGTGGGTGCTACACATTGGTGGTGGATGAGGGGAGTTTCCCCCTACTTTGTAAAGCGCTTTGAGTTCCTACGTTGGTAGAAAAGCACTATATAAATCTGCTAAATTATGATGATATAAAAGGCAGTTAAAATGTAAAAGTCTCACTTTTTAGCACCTTCACTGCAACCTTCTGTTGTACAGTGCTGTCCTCCATCTTTAGGAAGGCCTCACGCACTGAGCCAAACTCACCTAAACAGACATCACTGGCACGTTACTCCTCAAACAACTCAACATATTCCAAAATGTAATACAGACATTGTCTTGTTATTTAGCGATACACAGTTATGGTTATAGGCCATGCCAGACTTTTGTAAATGCTCTATTTCAAATAAAAAAAATGTCACATGCTTCATAAACAGGTGTAGACCAACAGTGAAATGCTTGCCCTTCCCAATAATGCAATTAGAAAAAATATAAATAATAATAATGAGGAATACATAGAAAAATAATGAGTAATAAATATACAGTAACGATAACTTGGTTATTTACACGGGTTACCAGTACCAAGTCCATGTGCAAGGGTGGGAGGTAGCTGAGGTAGTACTATATGTGCCTTCGGAAAGTATTCAGACCCATTGACCTTTTCCACTTTGTTACGTTACAGCCTTATTCTAAAACAGATTACATTTTTTTCCCCCTCAATCTACACAAAATACCCCACAATGACGAAGCAAAAACAGGTTTTTAGAAATTGTTGCAAATGTGTTGAAAATAAACAGATACCTTATTTACATAAGTATTCAGACCCTTTGCTATGAGACTGAGCTCAGGTGCATCCTGTTTCCATTGATCATCCTTAAGATGGTTCTACTACTTGATTGGAGTCCACCTGTGGTAAATGTAATTGATTGGGCATGATTTGAAAAAAGGCACACACCTGTCTATATAAGGCCCCACAGTTGACAGTGCATGTCAGAGTAAAAACCAAGCCAGGATGTCGAAGGAATTATCTGTAGAGCTCCGAGACAGGATTGTGTCGAGGCACAGATCTGAGGAAGGGTATCAAAAACATTTTGATTGCAGCATTGAATGTCCCCAAGAACACAGTAGCCTCCATCATTCTTAAATGGAAGAAGTTTGGAACCACCAAGACTCTTCATAGAGCTGACCGCCCGGCCAAACTGAGCAATCGGAGGAGAAAGGCCTTGGTCAGGGAGGGGACCAAGAACCCGATGGTTACGCTGACAGAGCTCTAGAGTTCCTCTGTGGAGATGGGAAAACCTTCCAGAAGGACAACCATCTCTGCAGCACTACACCGATCAGGCCTGTATGGTAGAGTAGCCAGACGGAAGCCACTCCTCGGTAAAAGGCACATGACAGCCTGCTTGGAGTTTTCCAAAAGGCACCTAAAGACTCTCAGACCATGAGAAACAAGATTCGCTGGCCTGATGAACTCTTTGGCCTGAATGTCAAGCATCACGTCTGGAGGAATCCTGGCACCGTCCCTACGGTGAAGCATGGTGGTGGAAGCATCATGCTGTGGGGATGTTTTTTAGCGGCAAGGACTTGGAGATTAGTCAGGATCCAGGGAAAGATAAATGGAGCAAAGTACAGAGAGATCCCTGATGAAAACCTGCTCCAGAGTGCTAAGGACCTCAGACTGGGGTGAAGGTTCAGCTTCCAACAAGACAATGATCAGTGGGCAGTGTGGGGTGCAATAGAGATTGCGTCATCTGTGGATATGTTGAGGCGGTATGCGAATTGGAGTGGGTCCAGGGTGTCTGGGATAATGGTGTTGATGTGAGCCATGACCAGCCTTTCAAAGCATTTCATGGCTACAGACGTGAGTGCTACGGGTTAGTAGTCATTTAGGCAGGTTACCTTGGTGTTCTTGGGCACAGGGACTATGGTGATCTGCTTAAAACACATTGGTATTACAGACTCGGACATGGAGAGGTTGAAAATGTTGGTGAAGACACTTGCCAGTTGGTCTGCGCATGCTCTGAGTACTCGTCCTGGTAATCCGGATGGCCCT
Organism: Oncorhynchus mykiss; assembly: GCF_013265735.2. Taxonomy (NCBI): domain Eukaryota; kingdom Metazoa; phylum Chordata; class Actinopteri; order Salmoniformes; family Salmonidae; genus Oncorhynchus; species Oncorhynchus mykiss. The sequence goes on from NC_048589.1 coordinate 31,754,748, forward strand.
GTGGCCTTGTGAATGTTAACCTGTTTAAAGGTCATCCATCAGCTAAGGAGAGGGTGATCACAGTCGTCTGGAATAGCTGATGCTCTCATGCATAGTTCAGTGTTCCTAGCCTCGAAGCGCACATAGAACGCATTTAGCTGGACTGGTAGGCTCGCGTCACTAGACAGCTCACATCTGGGTTTCCCTTTGTAATCTGTGATAGTTTGCAAGCCCTGCTACATATGACGAATGTCAGAGCTAGTGTAGTAGGATTCAATCTTGATCCTGTATTGACACTTTGTCTGTTTGATGGTCAAAGGGCATAGCTGGATTTCTTATAAGTGCCCGGATTAGTGTCCCGCTCATTGAAAGCGACAGCTCTAGCCTTTAGCTCAGTGCAGATGTTGCCTGTAATCTATTGCTTCTGGTTGGGATATGTATGTATGTACGCAGGCATGGTCACTGTGGGGGTGAGGGTATTATATTACTGCTAGATATTACTACACTGTTGGAGCTAGAAAACAAGCATTTCACTGCGCCTGCAATAACATCTGTAAATCTATGTACGCGGCCAATAAACTGATTTGATTTTGCACATTGCAGCATCAAACAATACATTGTAAAGGTTTTCTATCTAAATGTACTTTATCTGTTGAGCACAGCTAAGTGAAATAAACATAGGATGTCCCACCAACCTTTTCCCAAGATGTGTCCGAGGGTCAGTAGCCTTTCTGGGATCAGAACGTCTTGAAGCTTGGCCTTCAGATCGTCGTTGATACCCAAGCTGTCCACTGATGGAAGACAGAGATACAATTGATTATTCACAACCCAGGTCCACTACATTACGGGTCAATAGAGGCACCTTTTTGCCTATGTGGTGGGCCCAAAAGGTTCTGGTCAAAAGTAGTGCACTATATAGGGAATAGTGTGCCATTTAGGATGCAATCGCACTGTAGTGCTTGTGCCATATGTGTCAATAGAGAAACATTTATTTGTGGAGGCTACAAGCCAAACATGACTAACTTTACTTACAGGTGGATTCTGGGAGCTCAGAGCAGGTCCTGTTGAATGACCTGGCTGCAGTGAAGGAGACCGTGCTCTCAGTCCCCGGTGGCTTGAACACAGACCTGCAAGGACAAGCAGAGCCCTATTATCCCATCTTTACATTGGTGTTGTAACCTTGTAGATACATTGCCCCTGTGTTCAAATACTTCTAAAATGCATCCTTCCTCCCTTCCTAGAGATATTCCACTGATCAGACCAAAACATTGTTGAAGGGAATCTCATGGAAACCTTGCTTTTCCTTATCCAATCATGTCAGCTCAGAAAAAAAAGTGAAGAAGGATGCTGTCAAAGTATTCAAACAAAGCCTCGGATTCTGGTATATTCTGCAGAAAAAATCGACCTCTATGTGAAAAGGTGGTGCGGTGCACTGCTTTCAGACCATATAAATCCTTCTCACCCAAAAAATGATGTCTAGAGATATGTACAGTATGAATGGCTGTATTCTAGTAGAGAGAGAGAGACAATCATAGCCTACCCAAACTGTGTTTCCTTCCCTCTGCGGTGCACTAGGACTGTCAGGAGAAGCCCTACCATGGTGGCCACCAGCAGGCCCAGCAACAGACCCACCCACATATGGCCTCTCTGAGTCTGGGCTGCCACTGCTTTGTGGAACATAAACACACACACAGTATAACAAACTAGCTTTACATACAACACAAAGCCGTGTTACCTTCAAATTTGGAGCATAGGTTTCAAAACAACTAGACTACTAGTGGATAGTGACAGAGGGACTAATAGTGGATAGTGACAGAGGGACTAATAGTGGATAGTGACAGAGGGACTAATAGTGGATAGTGACAGAGGGACTAATAGTGGATAGTGACAGAGGGACTAATAGTGGATAGTGACAGAGGGACTAATAGTGGATAGTGACAGAGGGACTAATAGTGGATAGTGACAGAGGGACTAATAGTGGATAGTGACAGAGGGACTAATAGTGGATAGTGACAGAGGGACTAATAGTGGATAGTGACAGAGGGACTAATAGTGGATAGTGACAGAGGGACTAATAGTGGATAGTGACAGAGGGACTAATAGTGGATAGTGACAGAGGGACTAATAGTGGATAGTGACAGAGGGACTAATAGTGGATAGTGACAGAGGGACTAATAGTGGATAGTGACAGAGGGACTAATAGTGGATAGTGACAGAGGGACTAATAGTGGATAGTGACAGAGGGACTAATAGTGGATAGTGACAGAGGGACTAATAGTGGATAGTGACAGAGGGACTAATAGTGGATAGTGACAGAGGGACTAATAGTGGATAGTGACAGAGGCCGTTTTTAGAATTGACAGTTCATACAGATTTTGTATTCTGATCATAGAGGTACGATAATGGAATTCCCGAACACGTCGTACGTCTACATTTAAATGTGTCCACATTGTGTCGGGATTCCCTTTTCCTAGGTTATATTGAAATGCCAGTATGCAAACGGTGGAAAAGGCTAAATTTGATAACAACTTGATGGCAGTAGCCATCTACTATAGCTAACTAACCAACTAACCTCTGTAACCAGCAAAGCTAAAGGGATTGCAAACAGGTTAGCATAACTCTAGCCAAACATTTTTTTTTTTCCTAATTAGCTAGCATTTATGAAGCCAGGAAACACATTAGCTTCTTTCGCTTCCAAAACACAAGTTTTCAGGAGACTTGTGTTGGCGAAGTGCTGATGACGTTTCCCACTGTATGCACTTTCTGAAGCCTGATTGAGTCCAGATTGCGGGTGGATCTCTCCTCAATGCGTCCCTGACCACCTGAAGTGGTCAGTCAGATCTGAACACAATTTGACCACAATGCAACTTGTTTGTCTTTTCAATACGATCTTTGTATTCTGATAGTAGCAGTCGCATGTAAGTGTCAAGTGTACACAACCAGCGTGACAGAGGGACTGATTGCGGTGGAGTGACAGAAGGGCTCACTGACCTGAGGCGGGCATGACCAGTACAGGCTGGCTCCAGGGCCCACAGCCGGCCACTGTACACGCCGACACCTGGAAGGTGGCGTTGAAGAAACGACCTCCACCAGACAGGTGGGCCATGTTCTCTTTAAAGAGCAACGCCTCCTGGAACACAACAATCAAAACGTATGTTAATGTGTGTTCTATTAAGACATATTGCTTTGAGAAACTTAAAAACAAAGCTTCCATTGCAAATTAGATCCAAGTAAGTGCTGGTCTTTTATCACAGAGACACACATGCTTTGACACCACAGGAACAAAATATGAAATGTGACCTTTTAATTAATAAATGTTTTGAATTCTCTCCATTATGAGAAAAGATTACATTGAAGACCATGCAAGAGGACTTGGAATGCATTTTGAACATTAATTTGGTGTTACAATTTCATCATGCTCATGATCTTTAACCATTTTCAGGTCTTGACATGTATTTTAAAGTAGATTTAAATCAAAACTGTAACTCGGCAACTCAGGAACATTCCCAGTCTTCTTGGTAAGCAACTCCAGTGTAGATTTGACCTTGTGTTCTAGGTTATTGTCCTGCTGAAAGGTGAATTGTCTGGTGGAAAGCAGAATGAACCAGGTTTTCCTCTAGGATTTTACCTGTGCTTAGCTCCATTACATTTATTTTTTATCCTAACAAACTGCCCAGTTCTTAACGATTACACCAAAACATGACGCTTGAAAATATGGAGAGTGGTACTCAGTAATGTGTTGTATTTGCCCCAAATATAACACTTTGTATTCAAGAGAAAAAGTTAATTGCTTTGCCACATTTTTTGCAGTATTACTTTAATGCCTTGTTGCAAACAATATGCTTTTTTTGGAATATTTGTATGGTGTACAGACTTCCTTGTTTTTTCACTCTGTCAATTAGGTTAGTATTGTGGAGTAACTATAATGTTGTTGATCCATTCTCAGTTCTCCAATAATAAACTGTAATAAATGTTTTGGCATCATGGTGAAATCCCTGAGTGGTTGCTTTCCTCTCTGGCAACTGAGTTAGGAAGGACGCTTGTATCTTTGTAGTGACTGGTGTATTGATACACCATCCAAAGTGTAGTTAATAACTTCACCATGCTCAAAGCGATATTCAGTGTCTTTTTTTTTTTTTTTTTTACCCATGTACCAATAGGTGCCCTTATCCCTGGTCTTTGTGGTAATTGTATGTGTGGGGTACAGAGATGAGGTAGTCATTCAAATATCATGATATGGAGTGAGTCCATGCAACTTATGCGACTTGTTAAGCACATTTTTACTCCTGAACGTATTTAGTGTTGCCATAATAAAAGGGTTGAATACTTATTGATCCAAGACATTTCAGCTTTAATTTTAATGAATGTGTAACATTTTCAAAAAACGTATTTCCACTTTGACATACTGTGTGTCTAGGCCTGTGACAACACATATGTGCGAATCATTTCTGGAGGCACTGTATGGTCATTATACAATTCTTGTGGCCAAGAAAGAAAAAACAGAACACAAGTAGCGAGCTCAAAGGGTTTAGATATCTCACCTGAACACCTGACAGATTGGGAGTCATAGAAAGGAGAGGAAAAATACTTTTGACCCATTTTCTATAGCAATGTCCCTATTAAAAACAACTAAACCCCTATTATGGCCATACAAACTTCTGGTATGGCCATAGAAACTTCTGGTATGGCCATAGGATTGTGAACGTAGTCATACTGTAATGTACCACATTCCATAATAACAGAAACATAGGGATTGTAATTAATAAGAAGTGGATTGTTGACAGCAGCTGAAGATTGGTGTCGGCTGGTTGTGGTTATTGTATGCTCCACTGACCAATGTCTACTGTGACTGAGAATTTGGCATATTCAATTACTGAAATGTGCATTGATCTGCACAGCCAGAGACTATTTTCTTCAGTTTATTTTCTTCCTGCAGCTTTTGCTATCATCTGAGGTATATACGAGATTCCTTCAGTGTGTATAGGTGTATGGGTCTGAACCTGTCCCTCTCCTCCCAGGTTCCACTGGACTTTGTAGGCCATCAGTTTCCCCTGCAGCTCCTTGTCATCCAAGCTCGCCCAGTTCAGGGACAGATGCTGTTCAGTTAGTTCAAAGGTCAGGTTCCGAGGGGCAGCAGAGGGCACTAGGAAGAAAGAAGACACAGGGACAGTTTCATGACAATACTTTACATTTCATCAAAGAACAATACGGGGTTGCCATTGTATATGTCCATGCTGTCATCACACCCTTGGTCCTAATCCTTAAAAACATTAACAGATCTAAAGGGTCTGGATAGGTATAAGCAGTATTGCTTCCACTTCTGCAAACATATGGACATTTATTTATTAATCGCTGCTACAGATTATTATTATTTTTTAAATAATTTTCATTATTTTATTTAACTTAGTCCTGCATGTTGGAGCTCGGAGCCTAAGATTTTCATTGTACCCTCCAATCACACCTGCAACCCTGCACATGTGACTATTAAACACTGAATGAGATATAAGGGGAAGGGCCAAGATTAAGGTATACTTCGGGATTTTGGCAATGAGGCCCTTTATCTATTCCAGCAGTCAGATGAACTCGTGGTTAAAAAACGTATGTCTCTGTGTCCAGTATGAAGGAAGTTCGAGGTAGTTTTGCGAGCCAATGCTAACTAGCTTTAGCGCAATGACTAAGTTTATGGGTATTTACTGGAAGTCTATGGGTATTTACTGGACGTCTATGGGTATTTACTGGACGTCTATGGGTATTTACTGGACGTCTATGGGTATTTACTGGACGTCTATGGGTATTTACTGGACGTCTATGGGTATTTACTGGACGTCTATGGGTATTTACTGGAAGTCAATGGGTATCTACTACTATCTACTAGTCTATATCCATAGACTTCCAGTCATTGCTAGTTAGCAATAGCTTGCGAAACTACTTCTAACTTCCTTCATACTGCACACAGACATAAAAATGGTATCCACAAGTTCATCTGACTCTGGGAAAGTAGATCATCCCGAAGCAAATTGAGACCGGCTTCAGGTCACCCTAAAATGAGACCCCAATCATTCCTGCAGTGGCCTCCTTGACCAGCGTGTGTCGACAATGAGACAACAGGGTTTAGTTCAGCACTGCAGCACATTGATATGGATTGAGGGCATGCACAATGGTTCATTGTACAAGTGGGACTGGAATCCACTGGCCTGTGTCCAGCACTGGCAGTTTACAAACATACAAAGGTCGCCACCAGAAACCCCTACTCCACTGCTCCCCTCAGACGAGCTCCCATGATCACCTCTAAACTCAAACGCCTGTCCCACTTATCTTAACAACCCTCATTTAAAACTGAAACTTAGACCGTATCCTATATGAACATGAAGGGGTGGATTCCCAGACAAAGATTAAGCTAATGCTAGTCCTAGACTAAAAAGACAACTCAATGGAGAATCTCCTTCAAATGATTTTTGGACCAAGATTAGGGTTAATCTGTGTCTGTTTAACCATCTCTAAATGTTTCATGTTACTTTGACAGAGTAACAACTTTGAAAGGTCATCTGTGGGGCTGTGAGACACAGAGGGCCACAAACACAGAGAATCATTATGTTCTCATTGTGATAAGGTTGCTACTCGCCATACTGTTGCATGGATCGTCACATGCTATTGATGTCCAGCTGGTGATGTGAGTGCAGTTGGTAGAAAATGACAACAAAAACAACAGTTGATGAACAAAAGGGCTAAGTCCCAAATGGCACCCTATTCCCTTTATAGTGCACTACTTTTGACCAGGACCCATAGGAATAGGGTGCCATTTGGAACTCAGCCCTGTTCAGCCCCGGATATGTCATCATCTATTCTAGTGACTGGATGCACACCTGCTTCTAGTGTCTGAAAGTCCAGCCAGCCAGAGAACGGGGATGTCCCCACCTCATTGTCACAGCACACTCTAACGCTGTAGTTGGAGTAGCAGCTCAGCCCATTGAGGATCTGTTGGAACGGTGGAACCTTCACACGCTGGTCCCGAACTTCCACCTTCCTCCCAGAGTTCTTAGACATCTGTAAAAGGTATAGAAGGAAGTTAGCGGTAGTTTAGCATTAGCTGGCAAAACTACCTCTAAATTCCTTCAACCTGGACACAGAGACATTAACATGGTATCCATGAGTTCATCTGACTCTGGGGAAGTAGATAAAGGGCCTCGTTGCCAAAATCTCGAAGTATCTCTTTAAATATCCTCATGTTTCCATTGCCAAATTCTTTCATTCCAATATTGAAACTGAGGTCTAAATACTCAGGCTGTCTTAAATGTTTAAAAAATTAATATGTGGTTTTCATTATCTCAGTCTAGGCCAAACATTCATCCAAGGCTTTAATGGAATTCTGATGGTTGTCACTCCCATCTTAAAATAGCACTGACAACAACCACCACATTTCGTAATAATAACTAATTTATCAACTGCATATTATGGTTGCTTTATTGAAAATCTAAATGTAAGAATTAGGTTATATGAACTTAGTACTGACACAGGACATCTCAGTGGTGTTGGTTCAGTCTTAGTTACTGTACCTGGATGGTGCAGGCTGACAGGTCAGAGTGTCCAGTGAAGCCTGGGCTCCAGGCCAGTGTGACATTGTTCTCCACCATGTGGACCACCTGCACACCTTTAGGGGCTGCTGGGAGGACTGCAGTCAATTAAAGAACAGGGTTTTAGATTTACAAACATCCAACTCTGAACAGAAGCTGGACTCGGGGCCGATAAGCCTAGCTAAATTACAGCAGCATACTGTAACATGCATTGACTAACCAGTCTTTATCAAGCAGCGTATTCTAATCTGAAAAATGACTTAGTCACACTTATGACAGCATTGATTATTCATGAATGTCTCACCTTTAATGTGCACAGTGCCTGTTCGAGATACTGAGATACCTCTGGCATTCTTGGCTTCACAGTAGAACTTGATGCTGTTATTAACACCTACAGGGAACAGAGGAGGGAGACATGGTGTACTCATGATGTGATGTACTCAACAGCATGCCAGAGCCCTTTTAAAAGGTAAGCTGCCAGTTTATGCCAAAAGAGAGTGTTAAACCAGTCCCCTGCAATTATGCCTGACCAACAGTCTTTCTCCAATGTAAATGAGCAATTTTCACACACTGGACAGTAGGCAATGCATACCAGAGTGGAGTGCTGTATATGAAGTGCTGTGAGTGTTTGTAGTACACTTGGCTCATAAGGATCAAAGAGATTTTGGCACTACCAATTTGAACAAACCAGCTACTGAAACTACACAAGGAAACAAGGTCAGCACAATGAATAACTCCTAAACTAGACTGTCTTGACAAGCCTGTTGTATCCCTCCATTAAATAAATGTCCTTGGGCTAATCCTTCATGGCAAATATGTTTACAGAAAGGCGGGTGTTTGTGTGTGTACTGTACAGTGATTACTACCAGGCACTGTGGGACACTGCCTGGTTATTCATCAACTAACTGACAATCACAAAAAAAACATGTCAGAGTCATAACAGAGAACCATCAGCTGGGCCGAAACGTTTCTGGTTACTCTCACAGATAGGAAAACATCAACGCCTGTTAAGTTGACTATATGGCTGCCGCATTCCTGACTCAGAGTTGGCACTTAGCAGCAAACTATTTGTATGCACCCAAATGGAACCCTTTTCCCTATATAGTGCACTACATCAGACCAGAGTTCTATGGGCCCTGGTCAAAAGTAGTGCACTACATTGGGAATAGGATTCCATTTGGGACACAGCCTTATAATGAGAGGTTCTGGTCAGCAGTGTTGATTGAGATGAATGAGATGAAAGGGCCAGGTAGGTCCAGTTACATGGCAGAGTGTAGGAGGCTCCTTATTGCTGAAACAGAACCAGCTCAACATAAAAGGAGAAATGAAAGAGGAGAGACACTAACATGAAAAGCTTGCATAACACGAGAACGGAATAAAACACAACTAATGAAAGGGTCAAAAAAAAAAACACACCCTTTTAAGAACTCTTATTATTTTCTGAAATATTTTTTATATATATTGACTTTCAATGTGGATGGGATGTGACAGAGGACTGGCTAGTGTCAAACAAAACCTGTACACTTTTATGTGTTTTCAACCAATTACAACACATTTCCAATCTCAGGTCAAGACATTTGTCCTTTAACATGAGGGGAAACATTATATGGCAGGTGAGGTCATTGGTTCCCCCTCTATATATATATAAAAAAAGTCAAACATTCAGTGCTGTATTCAGTGCACACGCTTTTTCAGTTCTACCCACACATTTTCTATAGGATTGAGGTTAGGGCTTTGTGATGTCCACTCCAATACCTTGATTTTGTTGTCCTTACGCCATTTTGCCACAACTTTGGAAGTATGCTTGGGGTCATTGTCCATTTGGAAGACCCTTTTTGCGACCAAGCTTTAACTTCCTGACTGATGTTTTGAGATGTTGCTTCAATATATCCACATACATTTCCCTGCCTCATGACGCCATCTATTTTGTGAATTGCACCAGTCTCTCCTGCAGCAAAGCAACCCCACAACATGATGCTGCCACCCCCGTACTTCACGGTTGGGATGGTGTTCTTCGGCTTGCAAGCATCCCCCTTTTTCCTCCAAACATAACAATAGTCATTATGGTCAAACAGTTCTATTTTTGTTTCATCAGATCAGAGGACATTTCTCCAAAAAGTACGATCTTTGTTCCCATGTGCAGTTGCAAACCGTAGTCTGGCTTTTTTATGGCGGTTTTGGAGGAGTGGCTTCTTCCTTGCTGAGCGGCCTTTCAGGTTATGTCGATGTAAGACTCGTTTTACTGTGGATATAGATACTTTTGTACCTGTTTCCTCCAGCATCTTCACAAGGTCCTTTGCTGTTGTTCTGGGATTGGTTTGCACTTTTCGCACCAAAGTACGTTCATCTCCAGGAGACAGAACGCATCTTCTTCCTGAGTGGTATGACGGCTGCGTGGTCCCATGGTGTTTATACTTGCGTACTATTGTTTGTACAGATGAACGTGGTACCTTCAGGCGTGTGGAAATTGCTCTCAGGGATGAACCAGACTTGTGGAGGTCTACAATTTTTTTTCAGAGGTCTTGGCTGATTTCTTTTGATTGTCCCATGAAGTCAGGCAAAGAGGCACTTAGTTTGAAGGTATGCCTTGAAATACATCCACAGGTATACCTCCTATTGACTCAAATGATGTCAATTAGCCTATCAGAAGCTTCTAAAGCCATGACATAGTTTTCTGGAATTTTCCAAGCTGTTTAAAGGCACAGTCAACTTAGTGTATGTAAACTTCTGACCCACTGGAATTGTGATACAGTGAATTATAAGTGAAATAATCTGTCTGTAAACAATTGTTGGACAATTCACTTGTGTCATGCACAAAGTAGATGTCCTAACCGACTTGCCAAAACTATAGTTTGTTAACAAGAAATTTGTGGAGTGGTTGAAAAACAAGTTTTAATGACTCCAACCTAAGTGAATGTAAACTTCAACTATCTCAGATAGCTGGGAGTGAGGCCTAAGAGGGTTTTATAAATAAGCATCAACCAGTGGGTCTTGTGACGGGTATAGAGATGACCAGTTTACAGAGGATTATAGAGTGCAGTGATGTGTCCGATAAGGAGCATTGGTGGCAAATCTGATGGCCGAATGGTAAAGAACATCTAGCCGCTCGAGGGCACCCTAACCTAAATTATGTCTCTCCAATCTAGCATGGGTAGGATGGTCATCTGAATCAGGGTTAGTTTGGTAGCTGGGGTGAAAGAGGAGCAATTATGATAGAGGAAACCAAGTCTAGATTTAACTTAAACCTGCAGCTTTGATATGTGCTGAGAGAAGGACAGTGTACCATCTAGCCATACTCCCAAGTACTTGTATGAGGTGACTACCTCAAGCTCTAAACCCTCAGGAGGTAGTAATAACACCTGTGGGGAGAGGGGCATTCTTCTTACCAAACCACCTTTGTTTTGGAGGTGTTCAGGACAAGGTTCAGTACAGAGAAAGCTTGTTTGACACTAAGAAAGCTTTGTTGTGGGGTGTTTAACACAAAATCCAGGGAGTGGCCAGCTGAGTATAAGACTGTATCATCTGCATAGAAATGGATGAGAGAGCTTCCTACTGCCTGAGCTATATGATGTAAATTGAGAAGAGCGTCGGGCCTAGGATTGAGCCTTGGGCTACACCCTTGGTGACAGAGCAAGAAAGAGCAAGACAGCCCTTCAGTAGCCTTACACCCATTGAGAATAACCTTTGGCTTAGTTCTACCATTCAAACAGTTATATTTCCAACTCATGGGCAGAGCTCAAGGACCAGTAAGAATGCTATAAAACTATCATCCGTTCCTTGTAATGACTAATGGCACTCTTACAACAGGCAGTCCACCTTATTGAACTTACAGTATGTGAAAATGACACACTCTGATCTGACTCATTCTTATGATTCATCATATCACTGTTGATTTAACCAGCCAGAGGGAGGGGAGAAGCAGCAGAAATAGGATATTGCACAGTAGTCTATAGTCGGTTCTTCAAATCATCTCTCTTTACCACCTCCTAATAACCTTCTCATTGGAGGAGAGGGCCCGAGGGGAGGAACCTCAGATCTTCTCCCACAATGCATTTTGAGAAGGTGAGAGGAGATGATGCAAGGAATCAAGGAAAGTAAAGAGATTTTAGGAAAGGAATCAAGGAAAGATTGAATAACAACCCGGGTAGAGACTTACCGTTAACATGGAGTACAGATGGAGAGGAAGTGAAGTCTCCCTCCTGTACTCCTCCCAGCCACCACAGCACCTCCACCGGGCCCGGGGGACCCACAGCAGTACACGTCAGGTTAAAGGGCATGCCAGGGATCGTGGCTACGTCTTGGGGCTCAAGTGTAAAGTGGGGGACACCTTGAGAAAGAACCAGAAAGTATGACCACGATAACAGGATAATATATTTTATCATGTTATTGAAAAAAAGGCCATTGTGTTGAGAGAAAGAAAGAGACAGACAGGACAACATTGATTGATTTACCCTCTACTGTTATCCAGGCGGGCTCCGAAGAGATGGTCGAGCCTCGGAACTCTACCTCACACCAGTACTTCCCTGTATCCTGCTGCTGGACAGACTTCACACTGAAACCACCCGGACAGAAGGACACGCTCAGTGATTCCCCTAGTACTTAACATGATAATGCAAAAACAATAAAAAAAATAATCACGTTTCAAAATTATGTAGTAATTCTATAAACCAAATTATTCCCTGAGCACGTCCAAAAACACTTCTCCTGAAAAGATGTGGATTAGTACTGATAGATGAGGGGAGACCCGCTAGGCAGAATGGAGGTAAAAGCCCATCACATATAACTGGGTAGCAGAAGAAAAATGTACAATACAGATAAAGAACCCCTGGAAGATGTGTTGAGAGATGAAGTAGGCGGTTGTGGAAAAAGTACCCAATTGTCATACTTGAGTAAAAGATAATAGAAAATGACTAATGTAAAAGTTGAGGTAAGTCACCCAGTAAAATACTACTTGAGTAAAAGTCAAAAAGTATTTGGTTTTAAATATATTTAAGTATCAAAAGTAAATGTAATTGCAAAAATATACTTAAGTAACAAAAGTATAAATCATCTCAAATTCCTTATAAAGAAAACCAGACATACTTTTTTTTTAAATTTAAGGATAGTCAGGGGCACACCATCACTCAGACATAATTTACAAACTAAGCATTTATGTTTAATGAGTCCTCCAGATCAGAGGCAGTAGGGATGATCGGGGATGTTCTCTTGATAAAAGTGTGTGAATTGGACCATTTTCCTGTCCTGCTTAGCATTCAAAATGTAACGAGTACTTTTGGGTGTCAGGGAAAATGTAAAAAGTATCACTTTCTTTAGGAATGTAGTGAAGTAAAAGTAGTCAAAAATATAAATAGTAAAGTACAGATACTTTAAAGTACTACTTAAGTCGTTTTTGGGTATGTTTTACTTAAGTACTTTACACCACTGGAAGTAGGAATATAACTAATTGGAGCAATAAACTAGCTTGGGTAAATTTTCACTCAGCAGGAGTACACTGTGTATTTGTTTTAGGAGTCACTCAGGAAACCATTGCCTGCATTGACAGGTCCTACTCACTCATAGATCAGTCAGTTGTTTAGCAACAAAACCGATGCATGCGCAACTGTGGAGCAAAACAGGCGGAGTAACTTGTAAACCAGTATATTTTCTCTCCAAATTTTATTGAAAACATAAATATGTTTGCACAATGAGCACTTGTCTCTCAAATACATTGTTACAATTGTTGGTTAGCTAGCTACACAAGAGTCAAAACACCTCAAAATATGGTATCAATAACAAGGTACAATGAGCTGAAACAAGCCACCTAACATAAGGCAGCTTGTTGTCATCATTGTTGCTAGCTACAGTGCGAAGAAAAAGTATGTGAACCCTTTGGAAATACCTGGATTTCTGCATAAATTGGTCATAAAATTTGATTCGATCTTCATCTAGGTCACAACAATAGACAATCACAGTCTGCTAATAACACACAAACAATTATATGTTTTTATGTCTTTATTGAACATACCATGTAAACATTCACAATGCAGGGTGGGAAAAGTATGTGAATCCTTGGATTTAATAACTGGTTGACTCTCCTTTGGCAGCAATAACCTCAACAAAACTTTTTCTGTATTTGCGGCTCAGACCTGCACAACAGTCAGGAGGAATTTTGGACCATTCCACTTTACCAAACTGTTTCAGTTCAGCAACATTCTTGGGATGTCTAGTGTGAAGTGCTCTCTTGAGGGCATCCCAATCAGTTTGAGGTCAGGACTGACTGGGCCACTCCATAAAAGCGTATTTTCTTCTGTTGAAGCCATTCTGTTGTTGATTTACCTCTGTGTTTTGGGTTGTCGTCCTGTTGCATCACCCAACTTCTGTGTAGCTTCAATTGGCGGACAGATAGCCTTATATTCTCCTGAAAAATGTCTTGATAAACTTGAGACTTCATTTTTCCGTCGATGATAGCAAGGCCCTGAGGCAGCCCCAGACCATTATGCTCCCTCCACCATGTTCTACAGTTGGGGTGAGGTTTTGATGTTGGTGTGCTGTGCCTTTTTTCTCCACACATAGTGTTGTGTGTTCCTTCCAAACAACTCAACACTTTAGTTTCATCTGTTTCATAGTTTCATCTGTCCACAGAATATTTTGCCAGTAGCGCTGTGGAACATCCAGATGCTCTTTTGCAAACTTCCGACGTGCAGCAATGTTTTTTTTTGGACTACAGTAACTTCTTCCGTGGTGTCCTCCCATGAACACCATTCTTGTTTAGTGTTTTACATATTGTAGACTCGTCAATAGAGATGTTAGCATGTTCCAGAGATTTCTGTAGGTATTTCGTTGACACGGTAGGATTCTGAGTTCAAATACTATGTGAATCATTTCAAGTACCCAGGTCTGATGTCAAAGCCAGGAACAGCATCACTGCCTCTATTTACAGTATTACACTGCATGTTTCGGTCATAACACGGAACAAACTCATACCATAACATACCGTGCCTGCCTACATGCTGTTGGCTATTCCCTGTAGTTGTACCTCCAAACATCCACAGCATATTTAAGGCAGACTGACCTACGTTTGAATTTACACAAGGGCAAAGAATGTTGAAGGGTAATTTGCAAGTCAGCTTCCCAATCATTTCTGGAGAAATGCAACACAATAAATGTGATGCTATGATAAATATGATGGAAGGTCTGAAGACATCTTCCAATCAGCCTATAAAGTGGTAAGGGTAACACTACTTAAAATTAGGACAGGACTACTGAAGCACTGACCTGTGGAAGGTCTCCCAGTGGTGTTGCTCCAGGGGGATGTACATCTGGTCTGTACTGTACAGCTTCTCCCCATCCTTCATCCACACGATCTCCGGCTCACTCAGGCCCTCAATGGTACAACCCAGGCGAACCTTGTTGCCCTGGGTCACCGTGAGGTTGGTGGGGTTCTTGGTAAACCTGAGTCCTAAAGGTCAAGGGGTAGGAGTAACCAGAGACTTGAATGAGTCATTCATTAATCGCCTAAGTCCTGGTCATTTCTTCTTCACTACTCTAAATGCCAATCAGAAAATATAATGGATGGGATCTGAGGCTCCATCAGATTGCAACACATATGCAGCAGTGATCATTACAGGAGAGATAGCTAGATACCCCTTTAAAGGTAGCCTACAAAAATGGTGTTTGTTCAGTTATTGTAATGTGCAGGCATAAAACATTTTGAAGTAGAAATTGTGACATGGAATTGGTTTTCCAAAGATATTTGAAAAATAGTTGTTTTTGCAAGAGTCTTTTGTCTTTAGAACTGCTTGTCTCCATTGTGTTTCTTGGGCCATTGCATGCAACTTGGCCGAGTATCTGCATGCCCCGACCTGAGCCTCGGTGCAGACAGAGCAGACGTCATACAAGGCTGTAGAGGGCTGAAAGCTCTCCACTGTGGCAGCTCACTACAGCTGCTGGGTTTAGCTGCATGCAACAGACCAACGGCCAGAGAAGTAATATCAATGACCATATTATACTGCACTGCTCAGAGGCAGGGGAGTGTCCATGTCATCAAGCTAAATGTAGCCTGTAGGCCTACCTATCCTCCCACACCTTCACTCTGTTTAATGAATGGTTCATTATTACATGTTCAGTCCAATGACCTGTTACCCAAATGGTATATAAGAGGGGGGTGGGGAAGCCTTCAAATACATGGGCCTATGTCAAATACTACTACATATTTAGATTCAATGGAATAGTCCCAAAAAGTGTAAATCAATCAAGCACACCTCAAATACTGGAGTATGTACTTGACCCAGGTCTGGTCTGGACAGGGAAGAGGAAATGACCTCAACCGTTACATTTTAGTCATTTAGCAGACGCTCTTATCCAGAGCAAAAGACAGTAGTGAGTGCATACATTTTCATACAGGTCCCCCGTGGGAATTGAACCCACAACCTTGGCATTGCAAACACCATGCTCTACCAACAGAGCCACATTGGACCAAATCTCAGTGAGATATGTGCTCAGTTTGTAATGGTTATTTTGCTCTTATGATAAACATTGTTACAAGAAACAGATTCACTTCAGTATTATAATTTTTAGAGAACAATGTTGAGAATATGCCTCCTGAATTTTGTGCAAAACTTCTCTGGACTGTGGTCCCTTGTACTTGTGTGGTGAACAACATTATTGGAATTGGCGGTTTACCTTCAAAATAAAAGTCCCCAATTAAAAACATGCCACAATTGGATTATAGAATGCGAAACAATGTTGGAATTCAACAAAAGATAATTCATTAATTTGACCGGAAAAAAAATATTTTTATAGTACCAGTGCACGTGACGATCAAAAAACAAGCTTGAAATCAAATTGTGAAGGTATTAGGCTTCAGAATTGCATTGCGGGCATACTTACATGCACTGTACTGCCTAACCTATGGAATGTGCCATGAAATATGGTACCAACCTACTCAGTGACATCTACAGAACCTAATTATGTCGAGTTTACACAAATGTTAGCATCTCAGCTCTTATTACAGGACTCGACTGTAGGAAATCACAGTCCCAGTCAGTCTATTGTGTGTATTGGACATTCATATTGCACTGTACAGGCTAACCTATGGATTGTGCACTCATAAAATGGGGTATCAGCCTAATCAGTGACAGCATACAGTTAATTAGATGAGTTAATTAATAAGGATTCATTCAAAAATAATTTCACCACAAGCATATCATAAAATGATATCACTCAGCTAGAGCTTTCTAAACAAGTACTTTGTTTTCCGTCAACATTTTAAATGTCAGTCATTTAGCAGACGCTCTTATCCAGAGGGACTTACAGGAGCAGTTAGAGTTAAGTACCTTGCTCAAGGGCACAGACAGAATTCTCATCTTGTCAACTCATACAACCGACAGTCTATCATTCCTTTGTCGTAGAATTGATTAATGCTTTGCCCTGAAACGACTGCTTTGGAAAACAAACATTCATACAGTAGATACCACAACTGAATTCTTTATGGCAGAATTCATAATCAAGGACAATATCCATCACAACTCTATTCAAAGCCAAGTATTGCACTGCCAGGTATTTGTGCAATCGGTACAGAATGCCATTAATCTCCATTTGGTGTTACTGTGAGGCAGGGCTGTCAAACTCATTCCATGGAGGGCCTAGTGTCTGCTGGTTTTTGTTTTTTCCCTTCAATTAAGACCTACAGTAGACAACCAGGTGAGGGGAGTTCCTTACTAATCAGTGACCTTAATTCATCCATCAAGGACAAGGGAGGAGCAAAAACCTGCAGACAGTCATTTGGCTCCTGAGTGGCGCGGCGGTCTAAGGCACTGCATCTCAGTGCTAGAGGCATCACTACAGACACCCTGGTTCAAATCCAGGTTGTATCACAACCGGCTGTGATTGGGAATCCCATAGGGCGGTGCAAAATTGGCCCAGCGTCTTGCTGACTTGCCTAGTTAAATACATCTATAAACACATTACATTTAAAACACGTGCTGTAAGGAGTCCATTATTCCACAACTTAATGTTACGGTTGTCACATGACTCACTCTATGCTCCATGTCAACCCATTGTGATGACTTGACATTATCACTACAACTCAGAATGCCACCAATTGAACTCTGCTATGGTGTTCTGTGGTTGTCACGGAGTAGACCGATACCACATTTCATGGGGGTGTTTGAATGTCCAATACACAAAAGACTGACTGGAAAGGTGACTTCTCACAGTCAATGTCCTGTAATAAGACGCTAATATTTGTGTAAACTACATAATTGTGTTCTGTTGATGTCACTGAGTAAGTAGATAGCAGATTTCATGGGTGCACAATCCATAGGTAAGGCTGTACAGTGAAACATAAGTATGCCCCCAATGCAGTTATGAAGTCTAATACATCCATAATGCAATAAATATATACATAGTTAAATATATGTCACCTGCACTGCTACAGTAGTGCTCTTTCCCAACAACGCAGTAGTAATATAAATAAAACAGATTCATATTCGTCAAAATAACTAAATAAATGGTATTTTATTGAATTTATGTAATAACATTCTAACCTTGTTTGGCACTATCTAGTCCAATTGTGGCTTGTTTTCACTATTTTTATCCGTTTGCATGTTTCAAAGAGGGGACTTATTTTGAAGGCGAACCGCAGATTCCACGTTTGTTGCTTACACTAATGTTGTTCAACACACTGGTGTCTCTTGAGACTATCATCCACCCTTGAAATAGGCTAAAATCGACGTGTTGACAAACGCTTACCGCGCAAATGTACTGAGTAGCAATATACAATATTATATTACACATTCATGAAACGTAACCGTGTCATGCAGTAAAGGGATAACTTTTCAAACTTACCAGGGATTGCTCTACTACTTTGTGCCAAGAAGAGTATGATCCAAAGATAAATGGTCATATTTTCATCATCTGGTTCACAATGAGGCTATCTTCCACAAATCAGCCGAGTGCTGAACAATCGAATGAGTCGATGCCTTGAATTAAACGTATTTTCGGGTCTCCAAAGATTTCTGCACTAGAAAGTGACCGCTTGAGATTTTCCGGCAGTGATTTATCCAACGGCGTTGATACACAATTCACCAACACCAGATTGTTAGTAAATTCCTGTCCAGGATGATAGACAAAGTATGTTGTTTTATTTCCCCTCGTGAATAACCGGCTACACTTGTTTAAATAAATTGGTGGACTTTCGTCTTCTAGGCTGTTAAACACGTTGTTGTTCTAGCCTCATAATACATGACGAAGTGCTGCTCTCTTGAGGAATGTCAATGTACATTACCGCCGCCTGGTGAGAGAGCGCAGGAAATAAGATTCCCAGTATGAAGTGACATGAAACAAAGTATCAATACAACACCTATTGAACGTAACTAAGGCACTGCGACACATAACCAATTGTATGTATTATATCTTTATTAGGAGAAATTGCGATGAGATGCGGGGTATATTAAATTACTGCATGTACATTCCTTTCGCAAAATTAAGGTTGTGACAACCTGATATGAAATTGGTCTGAATGCAAAACATGGAATCATATTTAAGTCAAATTAAATAAAAGCATTCAAATGAAACAAAGTTAAGTAATTCTACATAAATCAGTGTTAGTATATTAACACAATTCATGGAGAGTATTCTGTTACAATTAAATACATCTGATAAGTTAAATGTATTGTTAATGGCAGCCTAATGCAACTCCTCCTTTCACAGAAAGTGCACCCTTGATCAGCAACCCTGATTAGAAAACAGATATGAATGATCCTCTTTGTGAGGTTGTCTTCAATCTAGTAATAAAGGTTACTAGACCCTTGCCCGATAAAATAATATGAAGAGGATCCATCAACACTTCTTTGAGGGTCAAATTTAGAATAGTGGAGGTGATCCTGTTTTGTGGTTTTTATCTGATACAATCACACACTTCTTAAAATGTCTACAAATTATTTACAGAGTTAAATTACTAAAATAGTAAGGATGTGTTCAACAGACCAACTGAAGATAAATAACACATGAATACAAATCAAGTCCAAATAATATAACTACTGAGCATTCAAAAGCAATAAGAGTATTCTTGCGAAGAGCCAAATGTTCTGAACAAAAATATAAACACAACATGTAAAGTGTTGGTCCCATGTTTAATGAGCTGAAATAAAAGTTCCATACCCACAAAAAGCTTATTTATCTAAAATGTTGTGCACAAATGTGTTTACATCCTGTTAGTGAGCATTTTTCCTTTGCCAAGACAATCCATCCACCTGACAGGTGTGCCATATCAAGAAGCTAATTAAACAGCATTATCATTACACAGATTCACCTTGTGCTGGGGACAATAAAAGGCCACTCTAAAATGTGCAGTTGACACACAACGCCATAGATGTCAAATTGAGGGAGCATGCAATTAGCATGCTGACTGCGGGAATGTCCACCAAAGCTGTTGCCAGTGAATTTAATGTTAATTTCTCTACCATAAGCTACCCCCAACATCGTTTTAGAGAATTTGGCAGTACGTCCAACCGGCCTCACAACTGCAGACCACATGTGACCACGCCAGCCCAGAGCCGCCACATCCGGCTTCTTCACCTGTGGGATCGTCTGAGACCAGCTACCCAGACAGCTGATGAATCTGAGGAGTATTTCTGTCTTTAATAAAACCCTTTTGAGGGGAAAAAACTCATTTTGATTGGCTGGGCCTGGCTCCCAAGTGAATGGGCCTATGCCCCTGCCCAATCATGAGAAATCTATAGATCCATTAGGGCCTAATTTATTTAAATTGACTGATTTCCTTATAATTAACTAACTCTGTAAAATCATTGATATGTGTTTTTATTTTTGTTCAGTATTGATTTGTTTACATTTAGGCTGTGCTTTTCTTCATTCTTTCACAGCACCAGAAAATCTAGCTCTGGTCCAGGGTTTTGTGTGTGGCATGCTGATGAATCAGCTTTCCTCAGCTGAAAATAAACACTCTGGACCAGAGCTACAGAAAAAATGTGACGATCCATTCCAGATCCATAGGGTAAGCCTTAATGCAAAATGGAGCTTTAAAAATCATTATCTCATTCTGGGTCTATGTAGTGCAATTGTCCCTGCTTTGACATTCCGTACTACAGTTTTCATTCGCTTGCTGGTCACGGCACAAACACTATCTGACAGGCAAAACACTGCTTGATACTGAACCGAGGTGTTTGACTTCTGCAACAATTGTATTGTTTGCTAATTTATATGCCGTTAAAAGCCAATGTAGAGGGACATTTTAGCCCACTATACTATTTAAGTATAACCTGCTAAGGGTTTTGTTCGGAAATTAGTATTCAAGTATGCAATTTCTATGAATATCGTAAGTGAATGCACTGTCTATCGTCCACTGTTCACATAGTTCTCTATATCCATTCGTGGTATCCTGTTGCTGTCATACACAGATCATAGCATGCTCTCAATCAGTACTCATTCTACTGTGGTTCTTGCTGTTGTAACCTGTTGCTGTAGTGCAGAAGCCATATATACTGTAGTAAGACAACCACTAGGGAGGGTGCTTGGGTGTAGTGCACAAGCTGGACTCAGGGGGATGCTCCCTCTCTATTCTTCAGGCAAACTTCTTCTTGGTTGCAGTGAAGCGCTCCATGTACTGTGGAGTAAACAAATGAGATCGCCATCAGTCACATCTGGGACACTACGGACAACATAACAACTGAAGAGATTAGCTATTTGTGTCAGCACTGAATAGTTGCTCCAAATTCTAACTATTATAATAGGTAAGTGGTCATATCAGATTAGACCTTGATTATCCCAAGCTTGGGAAATTCGATTGTCATTTTAAGCTTCACAACATCATTTCAACACTGTAATATCATCATGAAACGTCATAGATGTATTTAGTGTCAGGGGCTATATTTGACCGCTGATTATGTCAAGTGCAGGGATTATGGCTGGGAAAGAATACTAGAGCTGTCTGAGCCACAACTTTCTTCACTTGATCCTCCTTATATTGAACAGGAAATCCCATTATTGTTGAGAAGTCCACCACTCTGGGGAAAGAGTCTTGTTTCCACACTGATCACAAACAAATTACGTCAACCATGGGGGACGGACATATTTCAAACCAATGCCTTTGAAACTCATGAGTGGTTTAGTTTACAATAGATACAAAGACAGCTTAGTGATTTAGTGCAGCAGCATGACTGTTCCTTGCTTTAATCTTGACCATTCATTTGGCAGTAGGCAGCAAGTTAAAGACACAATAATTAGTTTCACACCGCACCTTCTCATACCCTTCCAGGTCCCGCATATTTTTCACCTCGAACAGGTTGCCCTCCACAGAGAGCAGAGACACCTGGGAGCTGGTGAGGATGGACACAGGGATGGAGGCAAGCTCTAGACAGTTCTCCTCCAGTCTCAGCACCTTTAGCCTCTGGCAGGTGGACACCTCCGCAGACACCACTGAAATCTGGGATCATAATGTATATAGATTCGATTCTAGATCAGGTCCCTGGTTAAAAATAGTGCACTTATATAGGGAATAGGGTGCCATTTGAGATGCACCCATAAACACCTGATTACCTGGTTCTGGTTGAGATTGATCTCGATGGCCTGCAGGGCCGCTACCTCAGCAGGCACAGCCTGGATGTGGTTCTTGGACAGGTCCAGGACATCCAGGTGTCGTAGGGAGCCAAGGCCGCCAGGAAACTCCCGGAACTTGTTCCCAGACAGGCTGAGTGTGCGCAACGCTTTCAACTGTCCTACACCGCTAGGGAGCTGCGTCAGTTGGTTCCCGTTCAGCAAGAGGGTCTCTAGTTTCTTAAGCTTCCCAATTTCATCTGGGAGACTTGCTATGTAGTACAAAACAAACACACTAACTTAATATATAGCCTAGCCATAGAGACTGATTGAAGCAGAGGAATTCACATCAATCAATGCACCTAATGGGCATTCATTATTCAGTGAAAGTAAAGGGTTAATAATTTGTCATCAAAAGATGCTGTAGTATAAGACAGAATCTGAGGAGATGGAGCAACCACTTACTGAGTTTATTACAATTTAAAGTCAGACTCTTCATCTGAAGGAAGTTTCCTATGGCGGGAGGCAGCACTTCAATCTTGTTGGAAGACAGATCTACAGTCCGTAGGTTTCCAGTTAACCTCTGGAGCTCCTCAGGGAACTGAAATATGTTAGTGGGGGAAAGAAATACACTGAACAAGATAAACACAACATGCAACAATTTCTAAGATTTTACTAAGTTAAAAATTATATAAGGAAATCAGTCAGTTGAAATTAATTCATTAAGCCCCGATCTATGGATTTCACATGTCTGAGAATACAGAATTGAATAGGTTGGTCACAGGCACTGTAAAAAAAAGGTAGGGGAGTGGATCAGAAAATCAGTCAGTATATGGTGTGAACACCATTTGCCTCATGCAGTGCGACATCTCCTTCACATAGTTGATCCGGATGTTGATTGTGGCCTGTGGAATGTTGTCCCACTCCTCTTCAATGGCTGTGAAAAGTTGCTGGATATTGGCAGGAACTGGAACCCGCTGTTGTACACGTTGATCTAGAGTATCCCAAACATGCTCAATGGTTGACATGTCTGGTGAGTATGCAAGCCATAAAATAACTGGGACTTTTTCAGTTTACAGATCCTTGCCACATAGGGCCGTGCATTATCATGCTGAAACATGAGGTGATGGTGGCTAATGAATGACGACATTGGGCCCCAGGATCTCGTCACGGTATCTCTGTTCATTCAAATTGCCATCGATAAAATGCAATTGTGTTCTTTGTCCGGAGCCTATGCCTGCCCATACCATAACCCCAAAGTCATTATGGGGCTCTCTGTTCACAACATTGACATCAGCAAACCGCCTGCCCACATGACGCCATAAAGCGGTCTCCCATCTGCCCGGTACAGTTGAAGCTGGGCTTCATCCACGAAAAGCATACTTTTCCAGCGTGCCAGTGAAAGTGAGCATTTGCCCACTGAAGGTAGACGAGCACACAGAAGAGTTTCCCTGAGACGGTTTCTGAGTTTGGTCAGAAATTATTCGGTTTAGCAAACCCACAGTTTCTGTCCGAGTGGCTGGCCTCAGACCATCCGCCGGATGGTCCTGGGCTGGCGTGGTTACACATGGTCTGCGGTTGTGAGGCCGGTTGGATGTTCTGCCAAATTCTCTAAAACGATGTTGGAGGAAGCTTATGGTAGAGAAATTAACAAATTCTCTGACAACAGCTCTGGTGGACATTCCTGCAGTCAACATGTCAATTGCACGCTCCCTCAAAACTTGAGACATTTGTGGCAGTCTGTTGGGTGACAACTGCACATTTTAGAGTAGCCTTTTTATTGTCCCCAGCATAAGGTGTACCTGTGTAATGATTATGCTGTTTAATCAGCTTCTTGATATGGCACACCTGTCAGGTGGGTGGATTATATTGGCAAAAAAATGCTCACTAACAGGATGTAAACACATTTGTGCACAATTTGAGATAAATAATATTGTGTGCATATGGAACATTTCTGGGCTCGTATTTCAGCTCATGAAACATAGGACCAACTCATTACATCTTGCATTTATATTTTTGTTCAATATACATACATTCAAACTGTCGACTACAACAACAACAACTGAATGGAATTCAGCTAAATAAACAAAGCTCCAGTTAGCAGACTGCTGTGGAGTGCTGATTTTAACAAGCAGACGATAATGGGCTGTGTGTGTGCATGCAATTCTTACCTCAGGGAGACCTTTCCCTGTCAGCTGAAAGATCCCAGTCTTCTGTGAATTTTCCAGATGGGCTTTGATTGCACTGTTCCCCATCTTTGTTGTACTTTCGGCTCTGATGAGGCTCTCCTAAGTGATGATCTTCAACTTTACAGTTGGTCACACGCTTATGTAATCAGCTAGTCTATTATTGTGATGGTGGTGCCAGATACTGGGGCTGTGCCTTTAAGATAGATACTTCCTTGGTTGTCAGTGTGGCCCCTATAAGAGATAATTTATACAAAACAATCATGAATTGCTGTTGCCGGCGTTTAACAGTAGCTGACAAACAAGAAAAGGAGGAACATGATGTAAGAAGCTAGCACTATCTAGCTAACGTTAGCTACCCTACCACTAGTACTGTCTGAGGCAAGCTTTGAGACATATTCATGCATATTACTGAAATTGTGAGTAATTTGTCTAGTACTATAACAGCAAAAGGTCATACATATGTTCTTTTAAATAACATTTTCCCCAAGGATGGTAAATATTGTTGAGGCTGTTAGCATAGCTAGCCAACAGGTTAACGTTAAACCATCTGGGATTTTAGTTCACTTACCTCACGAGCTGATTTGTCCTTCTCGTGCAATACTTGTCTGCAAATTGTAACCTATATATTAGGAACAGATAACTATGAGGGTTATTGGACTAGTCAAACTTAAACACAAGCCTAGGACATTGTAGTGCTGCTCGAACAATAAACATGTCGTTGGGAAGCTAACAGCTTGACGTCAATGCGCATGTCTGTATGTGGCTCCCTCAGCCAATCCGCTAGTCGGCAGTAGAGCAAGAACCAATCCGCTAGTCGGCAGTAGAGCAAGAACCAATCCGCTAGTCGACAGTAGAGCAAGAACCAATCCGCTAGTTGGCAGTAGAGCAAGAACCAATCCAGAAGCCATTCATTCATCAAATGGAAAAGGAACAACTACATCGGCGGGCTAAATTTGGAAGAAGAATTGCTAAAAAAAAAGTTATTCCTGTGATCCATCTGATTTGATTAATAGACGTCAGGATACTGTGTATCAGGATTTTGTATCCATTTACATATGTAACAGTATAACTTCAGACCGTCCCCTCGCCCAAACGCTTTTTAGCGCGCACCACCGCTAACTAGCTAGCCATTTCACATCCGTTACACTCACCCCCCTTTTGACCTCCCCCTTTTCCGTAGCAACCAGTGATCCGGTCCCGGCACCAATGTAACAGTATAACTTTATACTGTCCCCTCGCCCATACCCGGGCGCGAACCAGGGACCCTCTGCGCACATCAACAACAGTCACCCACAAAGCATTGTTACCCATCGCTCCACAAAAGCAGCGCACTACTTCAAGGTCTCAGAGCGAGTGACGTCACCGATTGAAACGCTATTTAGAGCGCACCACCGCTGACTAGCTAGCCGTTACACATAGATGGTTCAAAAGATCCAAGGACAGGACGTACTGGACGCATGAATGTGGAGTGGCAGTCAGGAAATGTATTACATATCATCTGGCTGTGTATACGGCCTAACTGATGTCCATACTGTTGGCCTTGCAGTAGGTGCAGGAAGTCAAGCCAGACAGAGTAGTTATTTGCTCTGCATTGATGTAGTGTTGATGAGTTTCAACTGTTCTGCCTGCGTCTATGGAACCCTGAGCTGTTCACCGGACGTGCTACCTGTCCCAGACCTGCTGTTTTCAACGCTCTAGAGACAGCAGTTAGAGATACTCCTAATGATCGGCTATGAAAAGCCAACTGACATTTACTCCTGAGGTGCTGACTTGCTGTGCAACGGATGTGAAGCGGCTAGCTAGTTAGCGGTGGTGCGCGCTAAATAGCGTTTCAATCAGTGACGTCACTTGTTCTGAGACCTTGAAGTAGTGGTTCTCCTTGCTCTGCAAGGGCCGTGTCTTTTGTGGAGCGATGGGTAACGATGCTTCGAGGGTTGATGTGTGCAGAGGGTCCCTGGTTCGTGCCCGGGTATGGGCGAGGGGACGGTCTAAAGTTATACTGTTACATTGGTGCCGTGACCAGGATCACTGGTTGCTGCGGAAAAGGAGGAGGTCAAAAGGGGGTGAGTGTAACGGATGTGAAACGGCTAGCTAGTTAGCGGTGGTGCGCGCTAAATAGCGTTTCAATCGGTGACGTCACTTGCTCTGAGACCTTGAGGTAGTGGTTCCCCTTGCTCTGCAAGGGCTGTGGCTTTTGTGGAGCAATGGGTAACTGTTGTTGATGTGTGCAGAGGGTCCCTGGTTCGCTCCCGGGTATGGGCGAGGGGACGGTCTAAAGTTATACTGTTACAGCTGCGCCCTCGACAACTATTGTGATTATTATTATTTGACCATGCTGGTTATTTAAGAACATTTGAACATCTTGGCCATGTTCTGTTATAATCTCCACCCGGCACAGCCAGTAGAGGACTGGCCACCCCTCATAGCCTGGTTCCTCTTTAGGTTTCTTCCTAGGTTTTGGCCTTTCTAGGGAGTTTTTCCTAGCCACCGTGCTTCTACACCTGCATTGCTTGCTGTTTGGGGGTTTAGAAACCCAGCCTAAAAACCCCAAACAGCACTTTGAGATATCAGCTGATGTAAGAAGGGCTATATAAATAAATTTGCTTTGATTTGAGGGTGCTTGTGTGTGGTAGTGTTTGAGGGTGATTGTGTGTGGAATTTTTTGAGGGTGGTTGTGTGTGAGAGTGGTTGTGTTTGTTAGTTTTTGGGGGGGGATTGTGTCTGGTTATTTTTGGAGGTGGTTGTGTGTAGTAGTGTTTGAGGTTTGTTGTTTGTGTTTGAGTGTGGTAGTGTTTGAGTGTGATTGGTAGTGTTTGGTTGTGTACATTATTGTTTGAGGTTGGTTTTGTGTGGTAATATTTGAGGGTGGTTGTGTGTGGTAGTGTTTGGGATTGTTGCGTGTGGTAGTGTTTGGGATGGTTGTGTGTGGTAGTGTTTGGTGGTGGTTGTGTATGGTAGTGTTTGAGGGTGATAGTGAGTGGTAATGTTTGGTATGATTGTTTGTGGTAGTGTTTGAGGGTGTTTGTGTTTGGGGGTGGTTGTGTGTGGTAATGTTTGGGGGTGGTTGTGTACAGTGGTGTTTGAGGGTGGTTGTGTGGTAGTGTTTGAGGTTGGTTGTGTGTGGTGGTGCTTTTGGGTGCTTGTGTGGTAGTGTTTGGGGTGGTTGTGTTGTAGATTTTTGGGGTGGTTGTGTGGTGGTTTTTGTGGGTGGGAGTATTTGGGGATGGTTTGTGTCATAGTTTTTGAGGGTGGGTGTTTATGGTAGTTTTTGTTGGTGGTTGTGCGTGGTAGTGTTTGTGCAAGGTGGTGTTTGGGATGGTTGTGTGTGGTAGTGTTTGTTGGTGGTTATCTGTTGTAGGTTTTGAGGGTGGTTGTGTGTTGTGATGTTGGGTGTTGTTGTTTCTGGTAATATTTAGGGCGGTTGTGTACGGTAGTGTTTGGGTATGGTTGTGTCTGGTAGTGTTTGGGGTGGTTGTGTTTGAGTGTGCTTGTCTGTGGTAGTTTTTGAGGGTGGTTGTGTGTTGTAGTGTTTGTGTTTGGGGTGGTTGTTTGGTAATATTTTAGAGTGGTTGTGTACGGTGGTGTTTGGGTGTGGTTGTGTGTGGTAGTGTTTGAGGGTGGTTGTGTGTGGTAGTGTTTAGGGTGGTTCTTTGTTGTAGTATTTGAGGGTGGTTGTGTACAGTAGTGTTTGGCGGTGGTTGTTTGTGGTAGTGGTTGAGTACGGTAGTGTTTGAGTGTGGTTGTGTTTGATGGTGGTTGTGTGTGGTATTGTTTGAGGGTAGTTGAGTACGGTAGTATTTGGTTGTGTTTGAGGGTGGTTGTTTGGTAGTGTTAAGGGTGCTTGTGTGTGGTTGTGTTTAACGGTGGTTGTGTGTAGTAGTGTCTGAAGGTTGTTGTGTGTGGTATTGTTTTGGGGTGGTTTTGTTCAGTAGTATTTGATGGTTGTTGTGCTGCCCTATGTACATAGACATGGTATCACTGGTCACTTTAATAATGGAACACTAGTCACTTTAATAATGTTTACATACTGTTTTACTCATTTCATACAGTACCAGTCAAACGTTTGGACACACCTACTCATTCAAGGGTTTTTCTTTATTTTTACTATTATTCTACAGTGTAGAAATAGTAAAAATAAAGAAAATCCCTGGAATGAGTAGGTGTGTCCAAACGTTTGACTGGGACTGTGTGTACTGTTCAAAGGTTTGGGGTCACTTAGAAATGTCATAGTTCTTTAAAAGAAAATAAAACATTTTTGTCCATTAAAATAACATCAAATGGGTCAGAAATACATTGTAGACATTGTTAATGTTGGGTTAACCCATTAACCCATGTGAGAAATTAACCAAGAAACTGAAGATCTCGTACAACGCTGTGTTCACAGAACAGTGCAAAATGGCTCTAACCAGAAAAGAAAGAGTGGGAGTCCTGAGCAAGAGGACAAGTACATTAGAGTGTCTAGTTTGAGAAACAGATGCCTCACAAGTCCTCAACTGGCAGCTTCATTAAATAGTACCCGCAAAACACCTGTCTCAACGTCAACAGTGAAGAGGCGACTCTGGGATGCTGGCCTTCTAGGCAGAGTTGCAAAAAAAAGCCATATCTCTGACTGGCCAATAAAAATGAAAGATTAAGATGGGCGAAAGAACACAGACACTGGACAGAGGAACCGCCTAGAAGGCCAGCATCCCGGAATCGCTTCTTTACAGTAGTGTAGGTATTAAGACCCTTTGCTATGAGACTCGAAATTGAGCTCGGGTGCATCCTGTTTCCATTGATCATCCTTGAGATGTTTCTACAACTTGATTTGAGTCCACCTGTGGTAAATTCAATTGATTGGACATGATTTAGAAAGACACACCTGTCTATAAAAGGTCCCACAGTTGACAGTGCATGTCAGAGCAAAAACCAAGCCATGAGGTCGAAGGAATTGTCTGTAGAGCGCTGAGACAGGATTGTGTAGAGGCACAGATCTGGGGAAGGGTACTAAAACATTCTGCAGTGGCCTCCATCATTCTTAAATGCAAGAAGTTTGGAACCACCAAGACTTTGTTGCTTTGTTATGGTTATTTTGAGTAGATTGTTGAATATTTTTTTCTTTCATCCATTTTAGGATAAAGCTGTAACAAAATGTGGAAAAAGTCGAGGGGTGTGAATACTTTACAGATGCACTGTATATACATGACAAGAAGATTGTGTGGACTGAAAATGTTTTGTGTTAGTTTACAACATCCCCCCTCAATTTGCAATGTCTGCCCTAACTAATGGTATCTTTGTAAATTAATCTCCAGATACCACTGTCACCTAGTGGTATCTGGAACTTGTCATTTGAGTGTACCATCAAACGTGTTTTCACTTTAAACTAAATATACCCTGCGTTGTACTGATTAATGCACACATGTTTCTTATTGGACAAATCCACGTAGTCCCTTTCTGCTTCCTTCCAATTTATTCTGTTTGGTTCCTAGTCATTTCTTGTGGACAGACGCACATAACATAAATAGTATTGTAGAAAAATAGTCAAGTACCTGGTGCCAGATTTTCGTTCTGGGCTGCCGAGGTTAGGGTTTCTAGTGAATATGACCCTAATGTTTTTGTTTGGTGTCCCCTGTCTGACCACAGGTCTCTCTTTCAAATTGTCAAGCACACATTCCATTGTTGATGGGGGTCAATGAAAAACACTGGAGAATAAACACTTTATTAGCAAGTTTTTGTGGACCCAGAGCTCAAAAGCATAATTAGTGTAAAGCAGAATATAAATAAATCCACAAATTCATAGATACACACTTGACTACAGACTGAGTGCCATAGGGTCAGAGCCAACAGCAATAAAGTCGAGTGAATTTAAAAAATCTACAGGTTGCCTTTCTTTCCACTACACACACTCTGTCTCTTGTTGGCAGGGAAAGCCTGGCACTAGCTGTGTTACTTAATGCTTGGCATATCAATGACCCTGGTCAAAGCGGAAGAGGGGTCACTCTCACAACGACAACAGGCTGATTCATATGAGCAGGGTGTCATTGACTTAGGAGTTTGAAAAGTGGTACATTTGGGCTATTTAAGACTGCTGATTTTGATACTATATTCACAACTTTTGCTCTGTATATAGCATTGATAATTACGATAATATATTTTATTTGTCAGACACCTTTCAGGGCACTCAATCTTACATTAAAAGTAGGCCTAGATAAAATCAGGTGCCAATCAAATTGTATTTGTCAAACATGCGCTGAATACAACAGGTTTAGACCTTACTATGAAATGCTTACTTACGAGCCCTTAACCAACAATGCAAAGTTTTTTTTTTAAATAAGTAAGAAGCATTTGCTAAATAAATGAATGAAAAAAATAGTAGCACAATAAAATAGCAATAACGAGGCTATATATAGGGGGTACCGGTAACGAGTCAATGTGCAGGGGTACGGGCTAGTCGAGGTAATTGAGGTAATATGTACATGTAGGTAGGGGTAAAGTGACTATGCATAGATAATAAACAGAGAGTAGCAACAGTGTATGTGAAGAGTGTGAATGTATGTGTGTGCGTAAATATTAATGTGTGTGTTGGAATGTCAGTGTAGTATGTGTGAGTGTGTAATTAAAGTCCAGTGAGTGTAAATCGAGACTGTGCAAGAGAGTCAGTGCAAAACATAATAACAATAAAATAAGTGGGTCAATGCAAATAGTCCGGGTAGCCATTTGATTAACTGTTCATCAGTCTTATGGCTTGGGGGTAGAAGCTGTTAAAACTTCTTAGGGCTATGGTCTATTTTCCTGAATTTCCACCTGACTGATGTGCCAAAAGTAAACTGCCTGTTACTCAGGCCCAGAAGCCAGGATATGCATATAATTGGTAGCCCTAGATAGAAAGCACTTTGAAGTTTGTAGAAATTGTAAAACACAATTGATATGGTAGGTGGAAATCCAAAGAAAAAACATTTTTTGAGGACCCAGGCTCTTATAATGGAAAGCTATGGGTCCTATGCAATTCTAGCTCCCAGATTGCAATTCCTATGGCTTCCACTAGATGTCAATAGTCTTTGTTTAAGTTTTCAGGCTTGTTTCTTCCAAAACGAGGAAGAATTTGGAGTTTTGGTATAGAGTCCAAGTGGAAAATCAGTCTGTCGGCGCGTGACGAAGAGGAGGCGCACCTGCTAATTTGACTTTTCTATAGAACATACTTCTTCCCGTATTACATTTTATAGTTTAATTACATTTTAAGGTACCTGAGGATTAAATAGAAACGTTTGTCTTGTATAGTTTGACTTGTTTGAACAAAGTTTAGGGGTAGCTTTTTGGACTCCTTTGTCTGCATGTTGAACAAGTAGATCACTGAACTCGATGGCACCAACTAAACTGCCTTTTTGGGATATAAACAAGGATTTTATCAAACAAAACTACCATTCATGTTGTAGCTGGAACCCTTGGGATTGCAAACAGAAGAAGATTTTCAAAAGTAAGTGATTTATTTAATCGCTATTTGTGATTTTATGAAGCCTGTGCTGGTTTAAAAATATGTTGATGTAGGGCGCCGTCCTCAAACAACCGCATGGTATGCTTTCGCTGTAAAGCCTATTGTAAATCGGACAATGGAGTTAGATTAACAAGAATTTAAGCTTTTAACCGATATAAGGTACTTTTGTATGTTCATAAATGTTTCATACGATTATTTATCTGAATTGCGCGCCCTCCAATATCACCGGATGCTGTCGACAGGTGTCCAGCTAGCGGGATGCCTAGCCTTATTAAGGAGTCTTTTAGTCCCAGACTTGGCCTCCCAGTTCCGCTTGCCATGCTGTAGTAGAGAAAACAGCCTATGACTTTAGGGCCTTCCTCTGACACCGCCTGGAATAGAGGTCCTGGATGACAGGAAGCTCAGCCTCAGTGATGTACTGGGCCGTACGCACTACACTCTGTAGTACCTTGCTGTCGGATGCTGAGCAGTTGCCGTGCCAAGCAGTGATACAACCAGTCAGGATGCTCTTGATGGTGAAGCTGTAGAACCTTTTGAGGATCTGAGCTACCTTTCCAAATCTTTTCAGCCTCCTGAGGGGGAAAATGCATTGTCTGCCCTCTTCAAGATTATGTTGGTTTGTTTGGACCACGATAGGTTCTTAGTGATGTGGATACCAAGGAACTTGAAGCTCTCGACCTGCTCCATAACGGCCCCGTTTTTGTGAATGGGGGAGTGCTCGGTCCTCCTTTTCCTGTAGTCCACGATCAGCTCCTTTATCTTGCTCACGTTGAGGGAGAGGTTGCCAGGTCTCTGACCTCCTCCCAATAGGCTGTCTAATCGTTGTCGGTGGTCAGACCTACCACCGTCCTGTCGCCGGCAAACTTAATGATGGTGTTGCAGTTGTGCGTGGCCAGGCAGCCGTGGGTGAACAAGGAGTGCAGCAGGGGACTAACCGTGTTGCGGGTCAGCGAGGTGGATGTATTGTTGCCTACCCTCACCACCTGGGGGCGGCCTGTCAGGAAGTCCAGTTCCAAAGGGAGGTGTTCCGTCACAGGGTCCTTAGTGCCCTCCAAGCTCATCTCTAAGCTATGGCAGGGATCATCAACTAGATTCAGTCGCGGGCCAATGAAAATAAATATCCTGACTGGATGGTCTTATGTCCAACAATGAAAATTCACCCTAAAATATATATTTATTTATTTATTCTGAAAATGACATTTGACACGCGGGCGGCCCGTTGGGGAACCCTACACTATGGTGTTGAACGCTGATCTGTAGTTAATGAAAAGCATTTTCACGTAGGTGTTCCTTTTGTCCAGGTGGGAAAGGGCAGTGTGGAGTGCAATAGAGAGTGGATTATCTGTGGATCTGTTGGGGTGCTCGTCAGATGTGGCAGGGCTTGAAAACTATTACGGACTACAAAGGGAAACCCAGACACGAGCTGCACAGTGACGCGAGCCTACCAGACGAGCTAAATCCCTTTCATGCTCGCCTCGAGGCAATCAACACTGAAGCATGCACGAAAGCACCAGCTGTTCTGGATGACTGTTTGATAACGCTTTCAGTAGCTGATGTGAAACCTTTAAACAGGTCAACATTCACCAAGCCCCTGGGCCAGACGGATTACCAGGACGTGTACTCAAAGCATGCGCGGACCAACTGTCAAGCGTCTTCATTGACATTTTCAACCTCTCCCTGACCGAGTCTATAATACCTATATGTTTCAAGCAGACCACCATAGTCCCTGTGCACAAAGAAGCGAAGGTAACTTGCCTAAATGATTACCACCCATGGCACTCACGTCGGTAGCCATGACGTGCTTTGAAAGGCTGGTCATGGCTCACATCAACAGCATCCTCCCAGACACCCTAGACCTACTCCAATTTGCATACCCCCCCAACAGATCCACAGATAATGCAATCTCAGCCGCACTCCACACCACCCTTTCTCACCTGGACAAGAGGAAGACCTATGTGAGAATGCTGTTCATCAACTACAACTCAGCGTATAACACCATAGTGCCCACGAAGCTCATCACTAAGCTAAGGACTCTGGAACTAAACACCTCCCTCTGCAACTGGATCAAAGACTTCCTGGAGGGCCTCCCCCAGGTGGTAAGAGTAGGCAACAACACATCTGCCACGCTGATCCTTAAAACTGGGGCCACTCAGTGGTGTGTACTTAGTCCCCTCCTGTATTCCCTGCAAACATGACTCCAACACCATCATTAAGTTTGCTGACGACACAACTGATCACCGACAACGATGAGATGACCTATAGGGAGGAAGTCAGAGAACTGGCAGTGTGGGGTGCCAGGACAACAACCTCTCCCTCAATGTGAGCAAGACAAAGGAGCTGATCGTGGACTACAGGAAAAGGCGGCCGAACAGGCCCCCATTAACATCGACGGGGCTGTAGTGGAGCGGGTCGAGAGTTTCAAGTTCCTCAGTGTCCACATCACCAACGAACTATCATGGTCCAAACATACCAAGACAGTCGTGAAGAGGGCACAACAAAACCTTTTCCCCCTCTGGAGACTGAAAAGATTTGGCATGGGCCCCCAGATCCTTAAAAAGTTCTACAGTTACACCGTCGAGAGCATCCTGAACAGTTGCATCACCGCCTGGTATGGTAACTGCTCGGCATCTGACCGTAAGGTGCTACAGAGGGCACTGTGAACGGCCCAGTACATCACTGGGGTCAAGCTTCCTGCCATCCAGGACCAATATAATAGGCGGTGTCAGAGGAAAGCCCATCAAATTGTCAGAGACTCCAGTCACCCAAGTTATAGACTGTTTTCTCTGCTATCGCCCGGCAAGCGGTACCAGAGCGCCAAGTCTAGGACCAAAAGGCTCCTCAACAGCTTCTATCTCCAAGCCATTAGACTGCTGTACACTGCTGCTACTCACTGTTTGTTTGTTACCTATCCAGTCACTTCGCCCCCACCTACATGTGCAGATTATCTCAACTAGCCTGTACCCCTGCTCACTGACTCAGTACTGGTGCCCCCTGTATATAGCCTCGTTATTCTTATTGTGTTACTTTTTATTTTAGCCTACTTGGTAAATATTTTCTTCTTCTTGAACTGCACTGTTGGTTAAGGGCTTGTAAGTAAGCATTTCACATTAAAGTCTACACTTGTTGTATTCAGCGCATGTGGCAAATAAATTTTGATTTGATTTTGACTTGGACAAATAGGCTAGCATTTTGTCAGTCCACACTGAATAGAGAAACAGAGCGATATTCCGTTTGGATTCCAGGCTTCGAATTGGCAGTTTTAACTTTGCCCACTCTTAATCCTCTCTTGTCACTCCACACTATTTCCTCTTCCCCTTTATCCCATCCCTCTCTCTCTCTCTCTCTCTCTCCCCCTCCCTCTAACTTAATTCCAAAGTCGCTTTATTGGCATGGGAATCGTGTTTACATTGCCTAAGAAAGTGAAATAACAAAAAAAACAGCAATGAAAAAAACAATAAGACTTTAACACAAACTCTCTCTATATACAGTACCAGTCAAAAGTTTGGACACACCTACACATTCCAGGTTTTTCTTTACTTTTTATATTTTCTACATTGTAGAATAATAGTGAAGACATCAAAACTACGAAATAACACATATGGAATCCAGTAGTAACCATTTTTTTAACAAATCTAAATATATTTTATATTTGTCACGACTCCTACCAAAGGTGGCTCCCCTTCCCGTTCGGGTGGCGCTCGGCGGTCATCGTCACCGGCCTACTAGCTGCCACTGATCTTTTCCTCCCCCTCCTTGTCTGTTTATTAGTTACACCTGATGTTAATTAGGTTTATTAGTTGGGCTTTATTAGCCAGCCGGCCCACCTGCTGGGTGTGCGGGATTGTTTTATGTGTACTCATTGTACACGCCTGTATGTCACAGTTGTTCGTGTACGTGAGTTGTTTTTGGGACTGTTTAGTTCCCCTGTGTTTTAGGGCATTTGTTTTGAGTGGCGTCTGTTTTCATCTGGTCGGTGTATAAAGAAGTAGCGCTACTCTGAACTCTCTGTCTCCTGTGTCTGACTCCTTCCTCCACTACACCCTGGGCATTACAATATTTGAGCTTCTTCAAAGTAGCCACCCTTTGCCTTGTTGTCCGCTTTGCACACAATTGGCATTCTCTCAACCAGATTCATGAGTCACCTGGAATTCATTTCAATTAACAAATGTGCCTTGTTAAAGTTCATTTGTGGAATTTATTTCCTTCTTAATGCGTTTGAGCCAATCAGTTGTGTTGTGACAAGGTAGGGTTGGTATACAGTTGAGAGCCCTATTTGGTATAAGACCAAGAACATCTCAAATAAGCAAAGAGAAATGAGTCCATCATTATTTTAAGACATGAAGGTCAGTCAATCCGGAAAATGTCAAGAACTATGAAAGTTTCTTCAAGTGCAGTCGCAAAAACCATCAAGCGATATGATGAAACTGGCTCTCATGAGGACCCCCACAGGAAGGAAAGACCCAGAGTTACCTCTGCTGCAGAGGATAAGTTCATTAGAATTACCAGCCTCAGATATCGGCAATTAACTGCACCTCAGATTGCAGCCAAAATAAATGCTTCACAGAGTTCAAGTAACTGACACATCTCAAAGGCATCTGTTCAAAGGAGACTGCGTGAATCAGGCCTTAATGGTCAAATTGCTGCAAATAAACCCCTACTAAAGCCACTAATAAAAAGAAGAGACTTGCTTGTGCCAAGAACACGAGCAATGGACATTAGACCAGTGGAAATCTGTCCTTTGGTCTGAAGAGTCCAAATGTGCGATTTTTGGTTCCAACCGCTGTGTCTTTGTGAGACGCAGAGTAGGTGAACAGATGATCTCCGCATGTGTGGTTCCCACCTTGAAGCATGGAGGAGGTGTTATGGTGTGGGGGTGCTTTGCTGGTGACACTGTCAGTGATTTATTTAGAATTCTGCAGCAATACGCCATCCTATCTGGTTTGCGCTTAGTGGGGCTATCATTTGTTTTTCAACAAGACAATGACCCAACACACCTCCAGGCTGTGTAAGGGCTATTTGTCCAAGAAGGAGCGTGATGGAGTGCTGCATCAGATGACCTGGCCTCCACAATCACCCAAACTCAACCCAATTGAGATGGTTTGGGATGAATTGGACCGCAGAGTGAAGGAAAGGCAGCCAAGTGCTCAGCATATGTGGGAACTCCTTCAAGACTGTTGGAAAAGCATTCCATGAAGCTGGTTGAGAGAATGCCAAGAGTGTGCAAAGCTGCAATCAAGGCAAAGGTTGGCTACTTTGAAGAAGTTTAACACTTTGTTGGTTACTACATGATTCCATATGTGTTATTTCATAGTTTTGATGTCTTCACTATTATTCTACTATGTAGAAAATAATAAAAATAAAGAAAAACCCTTGAATGAGTAGGTGTGTCACAACTTTTGACTGATACTGTATATATATATATACTGTATGTTTTTTCCATGTCAACTGAACACATCTTGTGAGTCTGGTTGGATAATTGATTTCAGTATGTGATCATGAGTGAGTATTAAATAACCTGGTATTCCTTATACATTCATTGAAATACTGTTTAGATGAATTTGCTTTAGAGAAGACAATGTCTTGCATTAGCAAAACCTTACATTCAAATAGAAACCTTTTAAGACTTTAACATAACAATTAAATCAGCATTATATTACCTTAATGAAAGAGGTAGACCTATAAGTGCCACCATTGATAACAATTAGACAAAAGTTAGACAGTAATATTCCTTTGTTTTAGTTACAATCACTTAGGACACAGTCAGGAATAAATTCAATGGACTCTCATTTCTAGGCATCTACGTAGTCTGAGTTCCCACATATCACCCCCGCGTCCTCGTAATGGGCACAGTTATGCATACCTACGCCTGTGTGTTGACAGCCCAGCAGGCTCTCCTCTGTCCCCTCACACTGTACATCATCCAGAAGAATCCGGAGACTCTTCCCTTCTCCGAACTCCGAGTGCTTGGACGCCTTCAGGGCGAACCGGAACCCCAGCTGTCGACAAACCACTGCTGCGTTTTTTGTATTCCACAGGTCGTCGCACACCGTTCCCCACTCCCCGTTGGCGAAGATCTCCACCCTCCCCCGGTCGTCCCGCCCCTGCTCGTCCCCCGCCAGTCTCACCACCCCATTCTGTGGCACAGCTGCTGATGCCGACTCGCTCTCTAACCGATGCTTGCCCTTCTTCCTGCGATTTTTCCGTCGTGTGTGCCTGGGTGGTTTGGTTGTGGTTGTGGTTGTGGTTGGAGGAAGTGTGGTGGTGACAGCGGCAGCCTCTTGCTCCTTCAGAATATCCATGAGCTCCTGAAGCCAGTCCTTGTCGGACTCGCTTACTGCAGACTCAGTGGGATGGGATCTGACGGGCTCTTCTTGC
The DNA here is from genome assembly GCF_013265735.2 of Oncorhynchus mykiss. NCBI lineage: Eukaryota > Metazoa > Chordata > Actinopteri > Salmoniformes > Salmonidae > Oncorhynchus > Oncorhynchus mykiss. Next base: position 31,792,865 of record NC_048589.1, read on the forward strand.
GGGGAGAGATTTGGTCGCTTGGTCGGTAGTTCAACTCCTGTTAATGCTATAGAATATAAGGATTGGATAACTACATGGACAAGCCTAATGTACAGTTGTGGGAGAATAGGTTTTAATTAGCATGTATGCCTATCTACAGTGTAATAAAAGTTTAATAGCAATCAGGCATTCTCAAAGGTCTAAAAACATCTCTCAAATTACTTCATGATCTGTGAATTGACAATGAAGTGAATAATCTAATTGAAGCAGTGAGGTCTAGTGTTTTACTGACATAAGTGCTTGATTGAGCAAAGTAGGCAAAATAAAACAAACAAAATAAAAGCAGACAGACAGACACAGAGACAGAGAGACAGAGAGACAGACAGACAGACAGACAGACAGACAGACAGACAGACAGACAGACAGACAGACAGAGAGAGAGATTAATGTTGACAGCCAGTATACTCACTTTCCTTTGGTTTGAATTTGATGAGCTTGCTCTTCACTCTGACAGGCAGCGGGTCATAGTGGCATTGTCTTGGCGGTGCCCGTCTAAAACAGACAAAAGACAAAAATAAAAGTCTTCAGCAGGGAAGACAACTAAATCAGAGGGTGAGTAGTCAGAGGTTTGCACCAGTTTCGTCAGACTCTGTTGAGACCTTGGCTCTTTAGATGTATTTGATTAGGTTTCAGCTGGTCTCTTTGCCAAAATAAGGCTGAAGGCCTATTCTACTCTTCCCTTTCCAAACATTGCTGTGGTAGAGACTAATTAAAATCAGCTTTGTGAGTGAGAGAAAAACAAATAACTTGACACAATCGTATATAGTGCAGCAGCCAACAGAGAGAGAGAGAGAGCAAGAGAGAGGGAGTGTGAGAAAGAGAGTTTCACACCACTTATTTCACTTCTTTCACCTAGAACTCTGGTGAAAGGGAGGGTGAGCCAACCTCGACAGAGGGTAAGAAAACCTCAACAATCACCAAACCAGAGAAAGAATACTGTTCTTCAGCAGTGTTACTATAAGAGCGCAGAACACACAGAGACTGAATTGACCATAGAAATCACATTAAGAACTACAGGCACATTCTTCTGATTTAAAATAACCAGATCAGTAATCATGAATTGATGCTCAACATGTTTCACAGATTTGTTTAGTCTTTGTCTCTTTTAAAAATAGTGTCTATGACAGTGTTGCTAGGCTTCTGCCATCTTCAAGAAAAGAGCAGTTTGGCCAACTGCTAAACTTAGTTAAAACCTCACCTAACCAAACAGTGGCAGGGTCAGGCTGTTGAAATGGCAGATTATGGCTTTAAATCCTTACCTTGAGGGATCCACCAGTTTGTAAACCACACCGGTGGGAGATGTGGCACTGGGCACTCCAGTTGACATGAAGTACAGTTCTCCTATTGACACAGAAAAAATAAATGTCACCTTCAGTAATTTAAAATCTAGCTAGTTTCCTGGACTTGATTTGATTCTCTAATAAGCATGATTTTTAGTCCAGGACTAGGCTTAATCTTGGTTTGGGAAAATGGCATAATGTCTGCAGCCTAGAGATCTGATGCTTAAAAAAAACTTTTCCATTGCCTGTGACCAAGGGCAAACAAAAATATATTTAATGTGACTCCTCCTACCTGCCTCGTCCTCCGCAAATGAGATGATGTACTGGTAGTAGTTGTTGATTAAGCCAGGGAAGGCACAGGTCAGACCCATGCCCATACAGATCTCATGGTAGTCCCACTGACCTGTGTTCTTATTCTCCTGGAGGCTCATCATACGCCTATAGGGAAGAGACTCTACATGTTAGAATTTATAACATTTTTCTGTTTGCTTTCCTTTTAGGCTATATACGAAAACATAAAACACAACCTTCTGTATATATATATATAAAAAAACACCTGCTATACAGTATAAACATCCATAAACCCTTTTAGGATTTGGATTGAACTTAAAATGATGAACACGTACAGTAAGGAGCCTTACCCGCTCATAAAGTCTCCAAATATGTACATGCCGTTCAGATTGGGGTATTCACAGCCTCTGTACACATAGCCACCAGTCACAGACTTGCCCATCTTGTGAGGGTAGGCATAGATGGGGAGTACATCATCTGGAAGAGAACAGAAGTAGGAGATAAGAGACTTCGTGCAGAGCCTGTGATTTTCCAGAAATCCTGATCTGGATGATTCCCGGATTTCCTGCTTATTTCTTCCTGAGCACTTCCCTTCTAAGCACATAATGACCCTGGAGACCGGGGTTCAATCCCCACGTCACGTCCACCCTTCCCATCTCTTCCCACTCTGGTTCCATTACTGTCTAAGGATAAATAAAGAACAGTTCAAAATAAAAACAGCTGAAGGAAATCACAGAACAAAACACACCGTGACCCAGCCACAGGATTCCAGCATGACGATGAGCATTGGAGTTGGCTATACAGCACAAACTCATCTTTGCTTCCAGTTCTCTGCTGCCAATGACTGGAACGAATTGCAAAAATAATTGAAGCCGGAGACTCATATCTCCCTCACTAACTTTAAGCATCAGCTGTCAGAGCAGCTTACAGATCATTGCACCTGTACATAGCCCATCTATAAACAGCCCACCTAACTACCTCATCCCCATATTGTGATTTTTTTGTTGTTGCTCCTTTGCACCCCAGTATCTCTACTTGCACATTCATCTTTTGCACATCTATCACTCCAGTGTTTAATTGCTAAATTGTAATTATTTCGCCACTATGGCCTACGCATTGCCTTACCGCCCTAATCTTAATTCATTTGCACACACTGTATATAAACTTTTCTATTGTGTTATTGACTGTATGTTTGTTTATTCCATGTGTAACTCTGTGTTGTTTGTGCCGCACTGCTTTGCTTTATCTTGGCCAGGTCGCAGTTGTAAATGAGAACTTGTTCTCAACTAGCCTACCTGGTTAAATAAAGGTGAAATAATAAATAAATAAATACATATTGGAATAGGCTAAACTACAGGATGCCAGCAAGAAAATTAGCATTGGAGTTGGCTATACAGCACAAACTCATCTTGGATTAGGCTAAACTACAGGATGCCCACCTAGAGAGCTGTTGGTGCACAGCTTCTTGTCATAACAGGAGAACCCCTCTTTGGCCCTCCAGCCATAATTCCTTCCCTTCTCTATGATGTCAATCTCCTCAAACTTGTTCTGTCCCACGTCCCCGCAGAAGATGCGTCCCTTGCCCTCCTTAGTCAGGGGGTCCCCCCGGTCCACAGAACACCTCCATGGGAGAAACAAGAACAAGTCGATCAATAAAACAACTTAAGTGTGGCCTAGGTCTAGCGGTCTACCGTGTCGGCATAGGTTTGAATCTGACCTACTTCCCTTTGACACAACCTCTATCTTTCCTAACTGTCATCCTCTCTCTATGTGTTCAATAAAAAAAAAGTCAGAAAATATCTTTCAAAAATTAAGTAATTACACAAAAAAAGATATATATATATATATATATATATATATATATATATATATATTTTTTTTTTTAATAATTACAACTAGTTTACACTTTATAACTAAGTTATTACTTATTTATTCCATGCACTAATGTAAACTCTTACCACACTTTTTTTAGTTGCCAGTGTAATGTTTCATGAATGAAAGCATATTACGTTGTAAAGTTGTGGGAAAAAGGAGCACCTCCACATGTTGCGCACCCCATAAGCATAGACCTCAGGGCGCGACCCGCGCTCATGCACGAACGGGTTGTCAGAAGGGATCCTGTACAGGGGACCTCTGTCGTTGTCATCAACATCGATCCGGAGAACTTTGCCTAACAGGGCTGACCTGCAGAAGACAGCAGAATTAATGTGGAACATAACACTCTGTCTTTCTGTAAGTATGATTACTGATTGTCTTTGTAGTTTTAATGTTTTTTTTATGTAAATAGAAGTAATGTATTACTAGCAACAGTGTTAATGTTAACAGCTGTAACTAATTGTTCAAGTTATATGATTCAATGTGAGTTCCACAAGTTTTCCTCTCTTCTCTCACTTGTTCTGAGAGTTTCCATATTTCCCAAAGGGGTCACCAGCCATGCCCCCGTCTCCAGTGAAAATGTACAGGTAACCGTCATCAGCAAACATCACCATTCCTCCGTTGTGATTGGACGCAGGCTCGTCAACCTCCAGAATGATCCTGAGAAAGTGTTGGACACAGAGAAATCAGTGTGAGAAAATCATACATTAAATGTATTGTCATAGATTTTGTTTGAGCAAAAACCTCCCATTTGTTTGAGCAGAAACCTCCCATTGAATTTCTGTGCAATGACACAGACACCTTTTGGTAACATGATACCTCGCCGGTCCATGCGTTTCTAGACTCTCAAAATAGCAACGTTCACAAGAGGGCGATAGCAGAGATTTTTCTGTTGTCTTTCCATTTGAGTTGGGAATCATGTTGAAAACATCCCCACAGTAATGTTTTCAATTTGAAAGAAAATCAACTGCATATTTAAGGAATAGCTAGGCCTATGTAATGAAAGTTTAAGTTTGATTTACATGACCTTGTTTTGTGCCGCACTGTAGGCTGTAGATATATCTGCTAGCAGCTTGCTAGCCAGCTGGCTATAAACAGCAAGAAAGCTAGCCTTTTAGCTTCCCACATCTCCTCCATATGAAATAACAACATTTATAAATAATTAGCACTGGCAAATATTCTTATTGTCTACTCGCCAGTGTAACCTACAACATTATCCCAATTTGATATAAAGTTTCAATGTATTTTCTCCCATTTCAACTAGAAAATAGAATGTCATCATGTCATGGCGAAATGGCACATGGCTCCCAGCTGTTTTTACCATGTAGCATTAGTTATTACTTCTCAACAAATTACATTTTGGGGGGGATTCTACACTGAACAAAAATGTAAACGCAACATGTACAGTGTTGGTCCCATGTTTCATGAGCTCAAATAAAAGATCCCAGAAATGTTCCATATGCACAAAAAGTGTATTTCTCTCAAATGTTGTGCATACATTTGTTTACATCCCTGTTAGTGAGAACTTCTCTTTTGCCAAGATAATCCATCCACCTGACAGGTGTGCCATATCAAGAAGTTGATTAAACAGCGTGATCATTACATATGTGCACCTTGTGCTGGGGACAATAA